>NW_018745442.1:0-201522 GCF_001683475.1 Chenopodium quinoa
GATCTTCACTCTGGTTACTATGCTTCCCATATAGGCGGTAGGACGCTTGCTCAACGGGCAAGGCGGCAGGGCTACTTTTGGCCTACTTTAGAAGCAGATGCAATGGAGATGGTGAAAAAATGTGACAAGTGCCAAAGGTTTGGCAAGCTAATTCACCGTCCGGCTACTGACCTCACTACCATTCATAGCCCACTACCGTTTGTTAAGTGGGGCATGGATATTCTGGGTCCATATACGCCTGCTACAGGCAGAAGGAGGTACATACTTGTTGCAGTCGACTACTTCACTAAATGGGTAGAGGTGGAGGCTGTAAAGGGAATCAAGACGAAGGATGTAATTTCATTCATTTGGAAAAATGTCATCACTCGGTTCGGGGTTCCCATGTCTATGGTTTTTGATAATGGTCCCCAATTTGAGACGCCGGTTCTCAAAAGCTGGTTGGGTGACCAAGGAATTGCACACTACTTTGCATCTGTCGGTCGTCCACAAGCAAACGGCCAGGTAGAAGCCTTTAATAAAATCATCTCAGACGGTCTCAAGAAAAAGATTGAACGAGCAGGCGGCCTATGGGCGGATGAATTACCACATGTTCTCTGGGCCATTAGGACGACTGAAAAAGGGGCGACTGGAGAAACTCCATTCCTCCTAACTTATGGTGCGGAAGCTGTTCTTCCAATAGAACACTACGAGTCGACTCTTCGAGTAATGCTATATGACGAAGAGGCAAACTGGGAAGCCATGCGTCTGGCATTAGACTCACTCCCTAAAAGGAGGGGCAATGCTATCTTGCGCCATGAAATTTACCGCCTGAGAATGACTAGGTCATACAACAAAAAAGTACACAAGCGTCCACTCAAAGTGGGGGACTTTGTACTTAGAAAAATGGAAGCAGTTGGTAGGGCTAATGAGTCTGGCAAACTAACTCCCAACTGGGAAGGACCCTACCGAATCTGTGAAGAGGTCAGGGACGGTACCTACCGTCTGAAAACACCAGACGGCCAACCGTTGCCTCGAACTTGGAATGTAGATAATCTTAAGAAATATTTCTTTTGAATGATGTAAATAGTCAAGGCCTACTTAATAAAGTTTGATGTTTCATTCAATTTTGTACTAAGAGGGGCACGCCTACTAACAAACAGTCGGCTACTCTCCATATTTAGTTTTCATTTTTACCTAAGAGGGGCATGCCTACTGACAAACAGTTGGCTACTCTCCATGTTTAATTTTTATTCTTACTTAAGAGGGGCACGCCGCTTGTTTCACTCAACCGGCTACTCTCCCATAATACAATTCACCAAGAACTATCAAAGGCTCATGGCTAAAATGATCAGACTAGGCGTCAAGCCAACTGATCAATATATAAAAATTCAATTCGACCTGTCCCAACGTTATAGCAGGCGTCCGACGGCATCCATCCGGATGAAATTCGTCGCAGAGAGCAGCTCCCTTTTGGGTGGAACATTGTTCTATAAAATCATTACACGGCACCTATACGACTGTCTAAACAAGACAACCACGTAGCTGTTTTCCGGACAAGGATACCTTTAACTTAACTGACTAATCAGGTCAAACAAGTGTTCGCAGTAACCATCCGTGTCAACCAACCGACTGGACTACTTGGGATAAGAACAGTCGGTATCTTATGAGTTAATAGCCAACAAACATTGGCGAATAAAGGGGAGCAACCGGTACCCACCGCTTGAAACCTCTACTACTCAGTCGCTCGGCGATTAGGTAACAATCATGTTTACTTGGTCACTCCTTAAAATTTAGTATGAAACTAAAAAGGTGTTCATACAGCACCTGTTCACACTAGATTAAATGTGGCGGGGAACAGTCGGCCTAGATTGCCTAAAGTCTCTAGCCTAAAAACATGACAGGTAGGAAACCACTTTCCTACTTGGTTAATTTTACAAATGAAAGGACCGCCTGCCTAAAGGGGATCCAGTCTTTAAAATGGGTCAAATACCGATTGGATAAATGGCCGACTGATCGCCTAGCCTGGAAACAGACAACCAGTCGTCCAGGGGCATAGGCGGCGTGACTAACTATCCGTACCTGTCTGCAACTATCGACCATGTAAAACAGTCGGTATAGTGTGCAATTGGATATCAGAATATTCAATACTTAAACAAATTTGAAGCAAAACAAAAATATTCATTAAAAGGAAGCCGGTCATTAAAGACCGGCCAAGAAGCGACGAGACAATGTCGCGCTTATGTAGTCACGTGCCCCTAGTCCTGAGACACGTGTACTCATCTTGTGGATAAAACTGTTGAGAGAGTGCTGACTTTCTTCCCTCTCATTGGATTTGGATATATGCCTCCAGTCTTGAGACATATATTTCTATCTTGTGGACATCCGTCTCGAATACCGGACCCGACTCGAATACCGGACCATTTCGGCTCGAATACCAAAAACCCCTTATTCATCTTTTTACTTTGTTAAAGTCAGGCTAAAGTTTCAATGACATATCGAGGGACTTTAGACCAACGATGACACGATTGTGAGGAAATCATCCCCTTTTATCCTTTTAAAACTGATCTCTTCTCATGAATTGAGATTACCCAGAACACCTTTACTTGTAAAAGCGTTCTACAATTGCAAAGGATCAATCTAGATTCTTTAACGCGTTAAGACTAGGAAAAACTTTTTCTATCCTTAATAGCTACTTGTTTCAAACACTTAGCGAACCAAGGATTGTTTCGGCATCCTTAAATATTTCTAAAAGATTCTCTATTCTTTGAGAACTTCACATAATGAGTCTCGGATTTATTTCCTTGACTACTTTGATCATCGTCTATTCTAAATTCGATCAAAGTGGAGGCTAACTGTAGACACCTAATTTTGGCCTCTTGTCCCAAAAGGAAGTGCGATGATGTTACAAAAATCCATTCTTCATGCTAGATCAAAGTTAAAGTGTTTATGGACTATGAAAAGCATTATGAAGTAAGTTAAAACCCATATTTAAACTTGATTAATAACGGACCCAAATGCATACATGTTCATACATGTTTAAACATGATTAATAACGATACATGTTCATATAAAAATCCATTCTTCATGCTAGAGACTTTTTTGATTACTAATTAGGCCTAAAACGTGTTCACACATGTTTAAACTTGATTAATAACATACCCAAATGCGTCAAACGCAATGATTGGATCCAATGGAACCTACATTGTTGAAAACCGAGCCAAACAGATAAACCAACCATCAAATTCCCATGAAAGGCCTATAAGATGGATATCCCTTTCAAAGGGCTTTCTAACGGTATATTATAATACCAATTCCAAGCCAAAACGAAGAAGTTATGATCAAAACACTAAACCAGGCCCAAAACCGACACCCTTGCACTCCAACGGCATAACTTTTGAGCTATAACTTTTGATACATAACATACTTTAACCTAATTCCAACGTCATTAGAAAGTAGACATTTAGAGCTTTCCAATGATATCTCACACGCCTTAATCTTACTCTGCAATCAAAAGTTATGGAAGTTTAAAAAACGCATTTTCGTACAAGGCAAACCGCAAACCACCGCAACTCAATCTGTTGCGCGCGGCACACAGTGCGACTCAGGGAGTTGCACGCACCACTTGACAGCGCGACTCTATAACCCTAAACCTAGATCCCTACGACTATAAATAGTGGTGATGTAAAAACTAAAAGAAAGTCTTAGTTAATACAAGCTTAATGGATCAAACTTAAGTGGAAAGAAACAAAGGTTGGTGTTTTAAGTCAAATTACGGGTAAGGTTTGTAGGTTGTTTTGGAAATGGTTAAGGAACGTTTTTTTTTAGAGGGAAGAAGGATTAGTTTGTAAGGATTACTCACTTAAACAAACAAGATATGTAGGCAAGGATTACTCACTTAAAACCCACTAGTTGTTTAATTTGCATGGAAGGAAAACTCACTTAACCACTCAAATTCGTCAAGTTAAACTTGGTAACAAAAACGATTTATCTTAGCAACAAGAATAAATAGTTTTTCAGGAGAAAACTTTCTTAATTCATATATCATAATATGCCATACACTTACATTGCATAAGCTTAAATAAAGAAAGCAAACTAGTACTAAACTACACGCATTAAACAAGCTTAATGTGTGTTTAATGTAACTAAACATGAAAGCTAAAACCTAGCCTAGAATCACGCCTAAGTTAAACAGATTTTCTTAACTGATTTTAGGCTTTAATCACCCTTAATTAACCTCTGAAAAACTGCTGAAAAGAAGCTTAAGCACAGCCATAAAGAACCAGCAAAAACGTGGAGTAACCTCCCCTTGATTCATGCCTTTCTTTATGCTGAATGTTTATGACTTGCAATGAAGTTTCTCCTTGCTTCAAGGACGCCTTTTCCTATGCCTAAGGCTGAAGAAAACGTGCCTAGGATGCCCATTAATATTCATAACCAGAATGTAAACAAGTAAACCCTTGGTTAGCAAGAAACGGTCCATGCGCACAAAAAGTATCTAACACTTGATCTTCAAATGACTTAGCAAGAATGATTTCTTTGTGAATTGGACTTGTAGGATGATCATGCTTGTTTGGACTAATGGACTCGTCATGATTTGCATCATCCTCCCCTTCTTCGAAAGGAGTTGCCCTCAACTCATCATCTTCTAGATAAGGAGCCAAGTCACCCACGTTGAAAGTTGATGAAACTCCGAATTGCCCTCCAAGGTCCACTTTGTAAGCATTATCATTGATCTTTTCCATGATTTGAAAAGGCCCTTCTTCCCTAAGCATCAATTTGTGTTTCCTTTGTTTAGGAAACCTTTCTTTGCGCAAGAATATCCACACAAGATCACCCACTTCGAACTTCTTCATATTTCTCAAGTTTTTGTTAGCTTGCTTCTTGTATGACTCATTTGCCTTTTCTATGTTCTTCCTAACTTCTTTATGGACATCAATCATGAATTCGATATGCTCCTTGGCTGTCCCATGCACGAACTTATCTTTAGGAAGCGAAATGTAATCAATCGGCACATAAGGATTCACACCATACACAACTTCAAAAGGTGAATACTTTGTAGTTTTGCTTGGAGTTCTATTGTAGGCAAACTCTACATGAGCTAACTTCAAGTCCCAATCTTTACCTCCCTTATTCACTAAGGCACGAAGCAAAGAACCAAGAATTCGGTTCACCAATTCGGTTTGACCATCTGTTTGTGGATGATGGCTTGTTGAGAAAAGTAGCTTAGTACCCACGAGCCTCCACAAGGACTTCCAAAAATGACTCACAAACTTAGTGTCACGATCCGAAACTATGGTTCTAGGCAAACCATGTAATCTAGCCACTTCCATAAAAAAAAGTTGCGCCACATTGAACGCATCATCCACCTTCTTACAAGCTATGAAATGAGCCATCTTTGAAAACCGATCAACGACCACCATGATAGAATCTTTACCACGAGCTGTTCTAGGCAAGGCCATTATGAAATCCATACTCAAATCTTCCCAAGGTCTTTCGGGAATGGGTAAAGGCTTATACTCTCCCTTATGAAACGTCATTTTGGCTCTTTGACAAATAGAACACCTAGCCAAAACTTGGTGCACATTAGCTAACATTTTTGGCCAATAAAAATGACTTTGTAAGATTTCTAGGGTCTTTTGTATACCCATATGACCAGCAAGTCCTCCTCCATGAGCTTCCTTGATCAACAACTCTCGAATTGCACCTTTAGGAACACAAAGTTTGTTCCCTTTGAAAAGGAAACCATCTACTATGACAAATGAACCGTGGACTCCATTTTTGCAAGACTCCATGATTTCCTTGAGTTCAAGATCATCTTTGTATGATTCCTTCATGACCTCGAAACCAAGAATTTTAGTTTCCATGATTCCAAGAAGATTATGCCTTCTTGATAATGCATCCGCCACAATATTGGTTTTGCCCTTCTTGTACTTGGTTGCAAAGTTGAAAGATTGTAGGAATTCCACCCACTTAGCATGCCTTGCATTCAACTTCTTTTGCCCATGAATGAACCTTAAAGATTCATGATCCGAATGTAAGATGAAAGGCTGTGGCCTCAAATAATGTGACCAATGATCCAAAGCTCAAACCATGGCATATAATTCTTTGTCATAAGTGGAGTAATTCAATTTGCCTTGGCTCAATTTCTCACAAAAATACGCAATTGGCTTCTTTTCTTGGATTAGAACAGCCCCTATTCCTTTTCCACTTGCATCACACTCAACTTCAAATGGTTTCATGAAATCTGGAAGGGCTAGAACCGGCGCTTCACACATCTTTTTCTTCACCAACTCAAACGCCTTTTGAGCCTGTAGAGTCCATTGAAAACTTCCCTTCTTTGTACATTCGGTGATGGGAGCCATAAGGGTGCTAAAATGTTCAATAAACCGCCTATAGAACGAAGTAAGTCCATGAAATGAACGAACCTCCGTGACTGTTTTTGGAATTGGCCATGAAGAAATGGCTTCCACTTTGCTTGGATCAACTTTAATTCCTTCACCTGAAATAATATAACCAAGGAAAACAATATCCGTTAGCAAAAAATGGCATTTCTCCAATTTTCCATACAATTGTTGCTCTCTCAAGGTTTTGAAAATCTCTTCCAAATGTTTCAAGTGCTCCTCATTTTTACTATAGATGAGAATGTCATCTAAGTAAACAACTACGAACTTCCCCAAAAATGGCCTCAACATTTCGTTCATAAGTCTCATGAAGGTGCTTGGAGCATTTGTTAATCCAAATGGCATAACAAGCCACTCATACAAACCATGCTTAGTTTTAAAGGTTGTTTTCCACTCATCACCTTCCCTCATTCTAATTTGGTGATATCCACTCCTCAAATCTATCTTGGAAAACACTTGAGCTCCACTCAACTCATCTAACATATCATCAAGTCTAGGAATAGGAAACCTATACTTAATGGTTATGTTATTCACCGCCCTACTATCAATACACATCCTCCATGTTCCATCCTTTTTTGGCACTAACAAAGCTGGAACGGCACAAGGACTCATGGATTCTCTCACGTAACCCATTTGAATAAACTCCTCAATTTGTCTTTGTAATTCCTTAGTTTCCATGGGATTGCATCTATAAGGGGGTTTATTTAGAAGGGGGGCTCCCGGAATCAAATCTATTTGATGCTCTATACCACGAATAGGAGGCAACCCTTGTGGTAATTCATTAGGAAAAACATCTTCATACTCCTTGATCAATGCGGCTAGCCTAGGGTTTTGTTGGACAAAACCTTCGTGTTCCTCTTTAGAAAACAATAAGAACACTTCATCTTCCTTCTCCAAAGAGTTTTCGAATTCTTTTAAGGAAAGCAACAAAATGTCCTTTCTTTTGGGTTCTTTTTGTGGTGGTGGGGATTGTGTTTGGGAAAGGCTTTTTTGTGGTGGTAAGGGGTGCAACACTTTCTTGCTGCCTTGGTGAGTAATGGTGTAGGTGTTTGATAGGCCATCATGTACTGATTTTTTGTCACTTTGACATGGCCTCCCTAACAAAATGTGACAAGCATCCATGGGAATGACATCACATAAAATTTCATCCACATACGAACCAATCTGAAATTTTACTAGACATTGTTTTCTAACCCCCGTACTCTTGCTCTTATCAAGCCAACTCAACTTGTAAGGAGTAGGATGTCTAGTAGTCTTCAAGTCAAGTTTCTTAACAAGATCACTTGACACAACATTAGCTTCACTGCCACTATCAACAATCAAGTCACACACATCTTCATTAACCTTGCACTTGGTTAAGAAGACATTCTCTCTTTGAATTGGGGTTTTCTCAACCTCCACGTGCATTTGGAGGGCTCTCCTCATTACTAGACTATTTTTTTCGGGAAAACAGTCATCAACTTGCTCCTCCTCCTCATTAGAATCATAAGACTCTAAAGGTACATTTTCACTACCATTTTCGTCCTCCTTCTCTTCTTCAAGGACAAAAGGTTGTGCCATCATATTCTTAAGCTCTCGTATGGTTAAAGCTCTTGCATTAGGACAATTTCTCTTGTAGTATCCTCTTCCGTGACATTTGAAACAAACAATGTCACTTAAGTCTCCGGTTTTGGCTTTTCCTTTTTCTTTTTGTGAAAGATCAAACGAGGTAGGGTTCTTTTTGGTAGTGGAATTCGGAAAGGAAGGGGTTTCTTTTGGTGGGTTAAATGGACGTTTGAATTTTGGGTCAAAAGGGTTCGAAGGTTTCTTCTTCTTCTTTTGATTGTCAAATTTCACCGAAAGCTTACAAGCTTCATCAAAGGTCAGATTGGGTTGCACTTCTACTTTCTCATAAATGTCCTTATCCAAACCAGCCATAAACCTCCCTAATTTGAGTTCTTCATTTTCCACTATTTCGCACACAATGGAAAGTTTCTCAAATTCTTTAATGTATTCCTCCACACTACTCCCTCCTTGCTGCAAAGTACTCCATTTCACATACATGGATTGCTTGTAATTAGAAGGAACAAATCGTCCCCTAAGTTTCTTCCTAAGCTTGGTCCATGTAGAAATACGAGTTTTCCCATTGCTTTCTCGTTTTCTTTGGACTCCTTTCAACCAAGTTTCAGCATACTTGGCTATCTTTACCTTAGCAATCTTGTACTTTTGTTCATCTTCCTCAACGTCTTTGAACTCAAAGTACCTCTCAAGTGATTGCTCCCACTCCAAGTACTTCTCAGGGTCAAGAGTACCATCAAAAAGGTCTACATCCACCTTTAGACTCTTGTCATCATATCTAGGAGGGTTTTGACGCCCATCCCTTTGTTCTTGTGTCAACAAACGAGCCATTAGAGCCATTATATTACCAAGTAATTGCTCATTGGTTTCCAAGAGTCTTTGTTGGTTTTCCTCCATAATTCTAAGTCTCCTTTGGTCAATGGTTTCATTTGGGTTTGCTTGATCCATTTGGACAGAAACTTCCCCTACCTGACGCGCCAAATGATGTAAACACTAAAAGAAAGTCTTAGTTAATACAAGCTTAATGGATCAAACTTAAGTGGAAAGAAACAAAGGTTGGTGTTTTAAGTTAAATTACGGGTAAGGTTTGTAGGTTGTTTTGGAAATGGTTAAGGAACGTTTTTTTTTTTAGAGGGAAGAAGGATTAGTTTGTAAGGATTACTCACTTAAACAAACAAGATATGTAGGCAAGGATTACTCACTTAAAACCCACTAGTTGTTTAATTTCCATGGAAGGAAAACTCACTTAACCACTCAAATTCGTCAAGTTAAACTTTGTAACAAAAACGATTTATCTTAGCAACAAAAATAAATAGTTTTTAAGGAGAAAACTTTCTTAATTCATATATCATAATCTGCCATACACTTACATTGCATAAGCTTAAATAAAGAAAGCAAACTAGTACTAAACTACACGCATTAAACAAGCTTAATGTGTGTTTATTGTAACTAAACATGAAAGCTAAAACCTAGCCTAGAATCACGCCTAAGTTAAACAGATTTTCTTAACTGATTTTAGGCTTTAATCACCCTTAATTAACCTCTTAAAAACTGCTGAAAAGAAGCTTAACCACAGCTATAAAGAACCAGCAAAAACGTGGAGTAACCTCCCCTTTATTCATGCCTTTCTTTATGCTGAATGTTTATGACTTGCAATGAAGTTTCTCCTTGCTTCAAGGACGCCTTTTCCTATGCCTAAGGCTGAAGAAAACGTGCCTAGGATGCCCATTAATATTCATAACCAGAATGTAAACAAGTAAACCCTTGGTTAGCAAGAAACGGTCCATGCGCACAAAAAGTATCTAACACTTGATCTTCAAATGACTTAGCAAGAATGATTTCTTTGTGAATTGGACTTGTAGGATGATCATGCTTGTTTGGACTAATGGACTCGTCATGATTTTCATCAAGTGGTCTTCGTTCAGCATTATAGGGACTGAAAAATTCAGAATTAAAACCCTAGTATTCTCACAACCCTAATCTCTAAAATTCTCTTACTACCATACTAATTTTTATTCTCTCTTCCCAAATACTTTCAAACCCTAATTGAATCCATTGAATTCCTTGGAGGTATAAAGAAGAAATAAAGTCCATAAAAACATTAAACGGAGATTTAACATAAGAGAAGAACGGTTAGTTTCCTGAGCACTTAGATAAATCACTTTAAAAAACTTTAATTGAAAAAATAGTGTTGTTTGATCACTTTAAACAAACTTTTAATTAATTGAATCACATAGTATTCTTTGGTTAACCAAGAATAGAATTTGATAATTAATTGTTGTTTTATCACTTAATACAAGGCGAATATTGTTTATTTTGTTCCTTTAACGAATATTGATTAAACAAAGAATAACGACTTTTGCAATGTAATTCCTACGTGATTAATGCTAGTAAATAAAATCAATTAACTTAGTCTTTAGGTATCATGTTGCATATATTGTTTGGTAATGAAATTGTGAAAAAGGAAGAGCTAGTAGAGGCCTACTAGGGCTAAGATAGCGGTCCCCTCTAAAGGGAACGTTATCTTAGTACCCTTGCTCCCGAACTCATTTCTGGTTTATGTAGACCAATTCGGGCATGGGTAAACTTATGGTTCGTGCTAATTATCCCTTGAACTCTACTTGGGAAAAAGGCATGAACGCGGTTTATGAGTTTTCCTAAAACTCATTGGCGACTCCTACTTGTTTCTTACAAAAAAGCGTGATGAGAGTATCATTTCTAATTCAAGGTCTCCCAAATAGTCAGGAATTCAAATCCTAATACACCCTAACAAGTGTAAAGTCCTAGGCTTTTAAAGGGCCATGGGCATTTAAGGAGAGGACCCCTTATGATGGGAACACCCTCCTTACACCAAGAACCACTAAATGATCTTCGACCACACAAAATAAAACTCAAGGTCAAGTGCAAAATTCAATACCACCTCCCCTTGAGGTGGAAGATCCATTAGTCAAACAACTTCGCCAATCCAAGGCAAATGTTAGAATTTGGGAACTCCAAAGTACTTCAAAAGAACATAGGAATTCTCTTATGAATGCTCTAACGGCTTTGTCTATAAGTACGGACACAACTCCCCCAGGATCTCATTAGCTTTCTTACTAGCGATAAATTTGACAAGTCAATCATCTTTACCAGTGATAATTTGCCTTCAAAAGAAACTACCCACAACAACGCATTATACCAGTGATAATCCCTCTTATTTTGGTAGACAATGGCTAAGCTGTAAATGTATGCCCATTGCGAATTGTAAAATACTTAGGCCTTAATCCAGAAAAAGATTTCCAATCAACAACACAAAGCATTAGGGCCTATGACAACTCAAGGAAATCGGTGTGTGGAATTGTTAAGCTATCAATTACCACATGCCCAATTCAAAAGATGGTTGAATTCCATGTAATGGACATTAAACCTACACTAAACCTTCTACTTGGACGTCCTTGGATACATGAGCTTGGTGCAATACCATCCTAACTTCATCATATAATTAGGTTAAACTATCAAGGGCTTCCTATGACTATACATGTTTCTCCTCTCAAAATAGCTATAAAAAATCAAACACTTCTAGAAATAAACCATGATAATGATGAAGAGGACATGAGGGGATTTGCTGCGGAGCCAATCTGCACAATCGAAATGGAGGAAAGCCTTGAAGAACCATTCAAGCTTGGTCCATATTCCACCCAAATAATAACAACATCTTATTTAAGAGTAGTGACTTTCTTGGGATGCCTTTGGGAATAAGAATACATAAATCTCTTTTACTTCCTATCCCAAAGAAAAGTTTCTCTTTTGGATTGGGATACAAACCAACCATAGAAGAACTAGAGTCTCACGATGCTAAAATCAAAGCACGTAGAGACAACAATGAGAAAGGGATAATCACTTTGCTCCCATCTTACAAACAAACCCTTAATGGACAATTCATTAGGGAGGGCGAAGATTACACATGTTATGACTTTCAAGAACCATTAGCTTTAGAAGGTATCAAGAAGCCTGGATTCAAAATATTTCACGATTGTTACTTCTTGAATGACGTTTTTGAAATTGTCGAATCAAAAAATCCAACCCTAGGGTGCTATGATAGGAAAGTATTCAACTTGTTATTCAGACTTAAAACCATGTTGCTACAATGGCTAATTAAAACACCATCAAGATGAAGCTTTTGACCCAACCTCGTTGATCACCCCTTCTAATGTAACCTTTGAGCATGGATGGAGGAAATCTTTCAAATGGACTAATCATTAAGGTGATAAACTAGAAATCATCACAGGCTAAGGGAAGATGTTTGAAAAATCGGACGATGAGTTTAATTTAGATTTTAAGGAACTTGAAAGTTTGAGCCCTATGGCCATTACCGCGTCTTTATTTTCTAGTTCTAAGGACGAAGATCCCAAAAAGGATTCTTCTCTTGATGTACTTTCTTTTGAATTTAATAATATGAGCTCTATTACCGAGAATATGCCTTCTCTTGAATCTTTAGAATGCTATAATAATCAATCTAATGAAGGTGATAATATTAATAAATTGGTTGAATTAACGAATGAACGAGAACAAAAGAACCCTATAATTGAAGAAACCAAAACAATCAATATAGGAACTAATGAAAACAAAAGGGAAGTCAAAATTGGCTTATCTTTAAATCCAGAAGAGCGATCGATCCTCATATCGATGCTTAAAGAATTCGAAGACGTCTTCGCTTGTTCATACAAGGACATGCCTGGAATAGATAGGGAAATTGCGGAACATGCCATTCCCTTAAACCCTACTTCTAAACAAGTAAAACAAAAACTTCGACAAATGAAACCTGATGTCGCTTTGAAAATAAAAGAAGAAGTAAAAAAGAAATTAGATGCAGGTTTCATTCGCGTATGTAATTACCAAAAATGGATAGCGAACATCGTCCCAGTCCCAAAAAAAGATGGACGAGTTTGCATTTGTGTCGACTTTAGGGTCCTCAACAAGGCTAGACCTAAAGACGATTTTCCTCTACCTCATATTGATATATTAGTAGACAACATGGCTGAAAATGCGATGTTATCCTTTATGGATGGATACGCAGGTTACAACCAAATTCTAATGGCAAAAGAAGATAAAGAAAATACATGCTTTATCACCCCTTGGGGTACGTATTGCTACACAGTCATGCCATTTGGTCTAAAAAATGCAGGAGCTACGTACCAAAGAACGACTACGAGTCTTTTTCATGATATGATGCATACAGAAATATAAGTGTATGTGGATGATATGATTGTAAAGTCCAAAGATAGAATGGGACACATAAAAGGTTTACACGAATTTTTCACTCGCATAAAAGAATATTAAATGCGATTGAATCCACAAAAATGCGCCTTCAGAGTAACTTCTGGCAAGTTACTAGGATACGTAGTAAGCGCATGTGGTATTGAGATCGATCCCTCTAAAATAAAAGCAATTGTTGATATGCCTCCCCCTCAAACAGAAAAAGAAATCAGGGGGTTCCTTGGAAAACTACAATACATTAGTCGGTTTATCAACAAATTGACTATGATTTTCAAGCCAATATTTAAAAAATTGAAAAAAGAAGAAAAACATGAATGGGACGATCAATGCCAAAGGGCCTTTGAGAAAATCAAAGATTATCTTAAAAGTCCACCAGTTTTAGCACCACTAGTACCCAAACTACCGCTTAAGCTATACATCACGGTTACAAACACGGCAACAGGGGCCATGCTAGCACAAGAGGTAGAAAATGTCGAGCGTGCAATATACTACATAAGTAAAAAAATTTCATTCAATATGAAACAAAATATAGCACCTTGGAAAAAACAAGTTTATCATTAATGTTGGCAACTAAAAAACTACGACATTACACACACTACTCATGTGATTGCTCAACAAAATCCGATAAAGTATTTTTTTGAACAACACAAGGAAGAATATCCAAGTGGTTGGTAATGTGGGCCGAATTTGGAGTAAAACATATTCCTGAAAAATCAACAAAAGGGAAAGTAATTTCCGATTTTTGGCCCAACATCCTATTCAAACAAGTCATGCAGAAACTACTCATCTTCCGGATGAAGAGATTCTCATGACGCAAGATGACAAATGGTAATGTACTTTGACAGTGAATCCAATCAAAAAGGATGTGGCGTAGGAGTGTTACTCATAAGTTTAGAGGGAGCACATACTCCAATCTATGTGTCAAACTAGACATAGAGGTTAATAATAATGCCGCGGAATGCGAAGAGTGCATTATTGGACTAGAAGCAGCAACTAACATAGGTGTGAAAAAATTAGAGGTATATGGAGATTCTAGTTTGATTATAAATCATCTACTTATACAATGGAAAATAAAGAACTCCACGATGATATTATACCAAGCACACGTAGAGCAACTCATCAAGCATTTTGAACATATTGATTTTAAATATCTCCCAAGGGATGATAATCAATTTGCCGATGCGCTAGCAAAATTAGCCTCAATGATCAACATTCCAGATCACTTAAATATAATGCCATTATGTGTTGATAGAAGAGAAGAACCAGCATATTGCAACGCAATAGAGGAAATAAATGACATTAAAGGACACAATCCTTGGTATGATCATATCCTCCAATATATTACCCATGGCACATATCTTGAAAATACTTCATCAAAAGACCAATAAGCCTTGAGGATACTCGCGGCCCAAGATGGTCTATTAAATGGTCAATTATGCAAAAAGGGACCTAATGGTCAAAGCTTATTGTGTATAGACCTACTCGAATCCATACGCCTTATGGATAACACTCACAAAGGTGTTTATGGACCTCACATGAATGGAAAAATGCTTGCTAAAATAATTTCACGACAAGAGTACTATTGGTCAACTATGGAACATGATTGCATACAATACGTTAAGAAGTGTCCAGAGTGCTTAATGTTCACTAATTTACAACATCTTCCACTATCCAAACTATACAATCTCCATTCCCCTTGGCCTTTTTCAACTTGGGGAAATGATATAATTAGTAAACCTTTCTCCAACGTATTAGTGGCAATCGATTACTTTACCAAATTGATTGAGGCTGCTTCTTACGTGAGTATCTCTTCTAAAAATGTCGCAAAGTTTCTCGAACAAAACATATTTTATAGATATGGAGTTCCACACAAACTAACTAGTGATCAGGGATCTCAATTCAAAGCTGAAGTTGAGACCCTCTTAACTCATTATAAAGTAAAACATCATCACTCATCTCCATATACACCTCTAATGAATAGAGTTGTAGAATCGGCAAATAAAAACATAACAGTCATCATTAAGAAAATGGCAGAAAATTATAAGGACTGGTCGAATAAACTACACTTCACTTTATGTGGTTATAGAACGTCCATACCTAGTGTTTGGAATGGAGTAACTCCATACTCCTTAGTGTTTGGAATGGACGCATTTCAACCAGTTGAAGTGGAAATAGCATCCCTACACATCGTACTTGAAAGTAAGCTACCGGAAGCTGAATGGGTAAGAGCGAGGTATGAAGAGCTTTTATTCCTCAATGAACGGCGATTAAGAGCTTAACATCATGTACAATTCTACCAACGACGCATTGCGCGACATTTTAACAAAAGGGTACGACCTCGAAATATTAAAGAAGGTGACTTTGTACTAAAAGAAGTTATGGGTCTACCAACCGATCTAAGAGGGAAATTCAAACCTAATTGGATAGGACCCTACCGTGTAATTAAAATTCTATCAGGAGGAGCTGTCAGATTAATGGATATTGGAGGTGATGAAATTCGCCAATTAATAAACATTGATCGACTTAAAAAATATTACATATGAAATCTGGATAAACTCGTTCATTCCTGAAACAAATCATTTTTTTAGCATTCAATTAAGATTCTAAGTGTTATCAACTTTACCGAATAACACGGTAAAGTTCATAACACTTGGGGGAATAATTTAAAAATAAAACATATACCATTCAAAGTATTCAAATTTTTTCGAATATCACGAAAAATTCTTCACACTTGGGTGGGTAATAATGCGAAAAAAAATATTTAAAAACTCGTAGCACAGGGTGTCGTGCGCAACTAAAACAGTTGCGCACGTCTGTCACGCGCAACCTTAGACATTGCGCGCGCCACCTGTTGACAAACTACAAACCCAAAATTTTTACGCTTGAATAAAATTGCGATTTTTACTTGCTATAAAAAACAGGGAGTTTCTCGAAAATAACATATACTCGGAAAATAAAAATTAAACTTTGATTTAAGTTGTTAAACAAAGTTTCATTAATTTTTCATTTAATTTCTACATGAGATATTGAAGTAAAACAAAAAAAAAAATAAACATTTCAAAGAACCACGCAAAAACCTGATTTCGTAATACGAATACGTAGCAATCTTTATGATTTGGTCAAATAAATAAAGCTCTTTTTTATTCCATTCAAAATTCCAAAACAACAGGTTTTATTTAACTAGATAATAAAAAAAAACATAGTAGTGATTACACTTTATTCGAATTAAACTATTAATAACTGTGTAACACTCTAAGGTTTTACTATATCCTCGATTATCACAGTTGACGGAGGAGTAGTTTCCATTGCAGTAGTTTCAGTGACCTTAGAGCTTTCCCCTTTGCCCTTCTTCTTAACCTAAACGTTGTTCTTTTAATTAGGAATTGGGGTCTTTTCAACTCCTTTTCCTTTTCGTTTAGCATTTGTTGGAGTCTTCTCACTTCTTTGTCTTGGCCACTAGGAGGAGTAGTGGTGGCCGAATGCATCAAAGGTTTTGGGTGGATTGCGAGCCGCGGTGGCTTGATGTTGTGGTCGAGCCTTATTTAGTTCACCCTTTTCTGCCGCATTCATCCATGCCTTGTAGAAGGAGGATAACACAATACTCGCAGTAGGTTTTGCACTACCCACCTAGGGAGACTTGAACAATATTCCATCCAACGAGGAATTCGTTCGGGTTTAAAGATCACATCTTTAGGGGAATCACAAACTTGAGGAGGAATAATTTGTTTCATCCCATATTGTCTCATCACCCTGCAAGATGAAAGTGGTACTAGATAGGCCTAAAAGCCTAATATAGGGACAATTAAAATTATTCCCAACCATACTACTGATGTTCCACCAAGGAATCTGATGTATAAACAAAGTGAGAAACTTGTTTACTACCGGTCTGGAATGCGTGTTGTGATTAGTTGAATTTAGAAGTATCAATGTGGAGTAACTAAGAAGGATTAGGGGAACTCTCACCCTTAACCTTGAGGATATAACAATGAGGAACACTCACTCACTTGTTTGGGCGTAGTAGTGATTAGGGAACTCTCACCTATTCGACAACTACCAGTTTAAGTCTTAGGAACTGTGACTAAAACACAAACTCTTCAAATTGAGGTAACTCTCAAATTTGGAAATTAAACCTGACTAGCACAAGTCAAATTTAGATCATACACTCGTGTGTTTCTTGCAAATTTCTGGAATAACTTTCATTGATCATTAGCATGCTATTTATAGCTTTTAGTACATCATTTAATTGCCACTACACTTAGCTAAAGCAAGCAACAAATCAGAAATAACAAAGCTGAAAATAAGGGTAGATTAAGTGGCTCATAACCGTCCAGCGTAATCCCCATTACAACTAATTATTACTCTAATTAAGAAAGCTTATAACAAGGGAAGAATAACTCCCAAAACGTTCAGCAACTTGACTCCAACATGCTGTCCAAATTCGTCCTCCAAAGCAGCCTTGAAATGCGCCTTTGTAACCTCCCAATTAAGCCTTCATTCAAGCTCCTTTATTACGAAGTTAAACCAGCTTGAAACTCTCCTTAAAGTCTGCATTGAATCCGTCTATATTCCCCCATTATCAAGGTAATTAGTCACGCTCAATATGGTGCAACCAGTTGAGGAATTATATGGACCGTGCACGCCAAAATCCATAGGAGTAGAATCGAAGAAAGACTTGGACAAAATCAATTCCCTAACGTTCAACTCTTGGACTGGGATATTCGAACCTTGACCACTTTGGTCATCCTCCCCTTCTTCAAAGGGAATTGCCCTCAATTCTTCATCATTATAGTACGGTGCTAGATCCCCCACATTGAATGTGCTTGAGACGCCATACTTTCCTCCCAAATCTACCTTGTAGGCATTGTCATTGATCTTTTCCACTATCTCAAATGGACCCTCGGCTCGTGGCATGAGCTTGTTCTTCCTTTGATTGGGAAACCTTTCCTTCCTCAAGTAGATCCACACTAAGTCACCAACTTCAAAACTTCTCACGTTTTTGACTCTCTTGTTGGCTTGCTTCTTATAGATTTCATTAGCCTTCTCGATGTTCTTCCTTACTTCCTTGTGGATTTTCACCATGAACTCGGCTTGTTCCTTGGCACCTCCATGCACGAACTTGTCTCGAGGCAACGCTATGAGATCAATTGGAACATAAGGATTAGACCCATAGACTACTTCAAAAGAAGAATACTTTGTAGTAGCGCTAGGAGTTCTATTGTAAGCAAACTCGGCATGAGCGAGTTTGACATCCCAATCTTTGGTGCTCTTACTAACCAAGGTCCTAAGCAAAGAACCTAGTACCCTATTCACCACCTCGGTTTGGCCATCAGTTTGGGGGTGATGTGAGGTAGAAAACAGCAACTTGGTTCCCATAAGACGCCACAAGGACTTCCAAAAATGACTTTGGAACTTTGTATCTCGATCTGAAACAATGGTGCGTGGGATTCCATGGAAACGAACAACCCCATCAAAATATAATTTCGCCACCTTCGCAGCATCCTCGGTTTTATGACAAGGGACAAAGTGAGCCATTTTTGAAAAACGATCAACTACCACCATGATTGAGTCCTTACCTCTTTGAGTTCTAGGTTAAGCCACAATGAAATCCATGCTTATGTCTTCCCAAGGTCTCTCCGAAATTGGCAATGGCTTGTAAAGACCTTTGTGAAACACCATCTTTGCCCTTTGACAAGTAGAGCAACGTGCTACAACACGGTGAACAGTGGATAGCATATGAGGCCAATAAAAGTGAGCTTGAAGAAGCTCCATAGTCTTTTGAACTCCGAAATGGCCTGCTAGACCTCCTCCATGCGCTTCATGAATCAACAAGCTTCGAATTGGACATTTGGGAATGCATAACCTATTTCCCTTAAAAAGAAAATCATTTTGTAAGGAAAATAATTCATAACTACCATTCACGCATTTCTCCAAAATGACCTTGAAATCATCATCTTCCTTGTAGTATTCTTTGATTAATTCGAACCCAAGGACTTTCGCCTCAACGACTCCAAGTAAAGTATGCCTTCGAGATAAGGCATCCGCAACAACATTCGCCTTTCCACTCTTGTACTTTGATGAAAAGTTAAATGTTTGCAAGAATTCCACCCTCTTTGCATGTCTCGAATTCAACTTCTTTTGGCCATGAATGAACCTCAAAGATTCATAGTCAGAATGAAGTATGAAGGGTTGTGGTCTCAAGTAGTGCGACCAATGATTCAAAGCTCGCACCATTGCATAGAACTCCTTATCATAGGTGGAATAATTCAGCTTGCCTTGACTCAATTTCTCACTAAAGTAGGCAATAGGACGCCCTTCTTGAATCAACACGGCACCAATCCCCTTTCCGCTTGCATCACACTCAACTTCAAATGGTTTTGAAAAATCTGGAAGTGCTAGGATGGGTGTATTGCACATTTTTTCTTTGATCACCTCAAATGCCTTTTGAGCTTGAGGAGTCCACTCAAATGAGCCCTTCTTTGTGCACTCGGTGATAGGGGTCATGAGAGTGCTGAAATTACGAATGAACCTCCTATAAAAGGA
The DNA here is from genome assembly GCF_001683475.1 of Chenopodium quinoa. Classification (NCBI taxonomy): domain Eukaryota; kingdom Viridiplantae; phylum Streptophyta; class Magnoliopsida; order Caryophyllales; family Amaranthaceae; genus Chenopodium; species Chenopodium quinoa. Next base: position 19,734 of record NW_018745442.1, read on the forward strand.
AGCTAATCCATGGAAAGAACGGACCTCCGTGAGTGTCTTTGGACTAGGCCATGATTGAATAGCCTCAATCTTGCTAGGATCAACTTTCACTCCTTCTCCTGAAACAATGTAACCAAGAAAAGTGACCTCATATAACATAAAATTACATTTTTCAAGTTTTCCATACAATTTTTGTTCTCTCAAAACCGTGAAAACTTTAAATAAATGTATCAAATGTTCGTCCCCATTTTTGCTATAAATAAGGATATCATCAAGGTACACCACCACGAATTTGCCAAGGAAAGGCCGCAACACCTCGTTCATCAACCTCATGAAAGTGCTAGGTGCGTTGGTGAGTCCAAATGGCATCACGAGCCACTCATACAAGCCGTGCTTGGTTTTGAAAGCGGTCTTCCACTCATCTCCTTTTCTCATCCGAATTTGATGATAACCACTCCTCAAATCCACTTTTGAAAACCACTTCGAGCCACTCAGTTCATCAAGCATGTCATATAGTCTTGGAATTGGAAACCTATATTTGATAGTAATATTGTTAACAGCCCTACTATCAATACACATGCGCCATGTACCATCCTTTTTAGGGACCAAAAGAGCAGGAACAGCACACGGACTCATAGACTCACGTACATACCCCATACTCATCAACTCCTCAATTTGTCGTTGCAATTCCTTAGTTTCCAAGGGATTACACCTATAGGCAGGTTTGTTATGAAAAGGAGCACCGGGGATGAGGTCAATTTGATGTTCAATTCCCCTCATAGGTGGTAACTCTTTAGGTAACTCATCGGGGAAAACATCCTCAAAATCCTTAATCAATTGAGCCAATTTGGGGTTTTGACTCACAAAATTTTCGTGGACCTCTTTAGAGTACAACAAGTATAGTTCCTCCTCACCATCAATTTCCCTTTCAAATTCCTTAAGGGTAAGTAATGACACCTCCTTTGATTGTTTCGGATTTTGTGAAAAGCGCGGGGGTGGTAAAGGGTGCAATTTTTTTTGTTTTCCTTGGTGAGTTATAGTGTAAGTGTTATGGTACCCATCATGTTGAGATTTTCGATCAGTTTGCCAAGGTCTACCAAGCAAAATGTGACAAGCATCCATAGACACAACATCACATAGTTGAGTATCATGATAAGACCCAATAGAAAAACTAACCATGCATTGTTTCCTAACCCCCGTGCTAGAATTAGAGTCCAACCAACTCAACTTATAAGGATGTGGGTGATTTGTAGTTGTAAGACAAAGTCTAGTTATCAAGGTTTTGGAAACTGTGTTTGCCTCACTACCACCATCAACAATTAAATCACATACCTCGCCTTTAATCTTGCACTTGGTAATGAAAATATGTTGCCTTTGCGGTGCTAAGGGTTCGTCAACGCGAGCTTGCAACGCCCTTCTCACAACCAGATTTGTTTTGGTCCCTTCTTCGAGGAAACATTGCTCTTCCTCCTCGTCCCCTTCAGTAGAATTCACGTCCTCCACTTCTTCAACCTCGAAATCCTCCCAATTGATGGTTTGGTTAGCAATAAGCTTTACCTCTTGTATGGTCAAAGCTCTGGAATTTGGACAATCCTTCTTAAAATGACCCCTTCCTCCGCACTTGTAACAAACAATGTCACTCATTTTGAAATCTTTCTTGTCCTTCTTAGGTGGATCGTTGGCTTTGACAAAAGAAGAACCATCCTTGACAGGGAAGGTTGGTCTTCGTGCCGCTTGAGGGGTGACAATCGGCTTCTTTTTCTTCCTTTTTGAATCAAACTTGATCACAAATTTGCAAGCTTCAGCAAAGGTTAAATTGGTGTAACCTTCAAGTTTGTCTTGCAACTCTTGATCCAACCCAGCCACGAAACGTCCCATCTTGAGTTCCTCATTCTCCGTGATTTCACACACGATAGAAAGTCTGTCAAACTCTTTGATGTAGTCCTCAGCCGATTCTCCATTTTGTTGCAAAGTGCTCCACTTCACATATTGACTTTGCTTGAAATTGTGAGGAATAAAACGATCCCTCATCCTTTTCTTCAACTTGCTCCAAGTAGAAATGGACGCCTTACCCCTAAGAGTACGCCCCCTTTGCTCTCCTTGTAGCCAGTTATCTCCATAGCCTTTCAACTTTACCTTGGCTATCTTGTATTTTTGGAACTCCTCTTGAATGTCCTTGTAATCGAAATACCTCTCCAAGGATTTCTCCCATTCCAAGTACTTTTCTGGATCAAGTGTCCCATCAAAGGCAGGGACGTCCACCTTGAGACTCCTATCTTCCCTCCTAGGTGGAGGGTCTTCGCCTTGATCTCTCCTATCATGCTCGTTCATGAGCCTTGCCATTAAGGCAGCCAGGTTCCCTTGTAGATTGGCGTTGGTCTCGGCCAACCTCTCTTGACTAGCAATGGATCGATTAAGAGCTTCCAAAGCTGTCCTCAAGTCTTGATTTTCTCCCATGGTATGTAGGTATTCGACCCCTTTGGAAGAATTTAAGAAAACTCTCCCCCTACCTGACGCGCCAAATGATGTATAAACAAAGTGAGAAACTTGTTTACTACCGGTCTGGAATGCGTGTTGTGATTAGTTGAATTTAGAAGTATCAATGTGGAGTAACTAAGAAGGATTAGGGGAACTCTCACCCTTAACCTTGAGGATATAACAATGAGGAACACTCACTCACTTGTTTGGGCGTAGTAGTGATTAGGGAACTCTCACCTATTCGACAACTACCAGTTTAAGTCTTAGGAACTGTGACTAAAACACAAACTCTTCAAATTGAGGTAACTCTCAAATTTGGAAATTAAACCTGACTAGCACAAGTCAAATTTAGATCATACACTCGTGTGTTTCTTGCAAATTTCTGGAATAACTTTCATTGATCATTAGCATGCTATTTATAGCTTTTAGTACATCATTTAATTGCCACTACACTTAGCTAAAGCAAGCAACAAATCAGAAATAACAAAGCTGAAAATAAGGGTAGATTAAGTGGCTCATAACCGTCCAGCCTAATCCCCATTACAACTAATTATTACTCTAATTAAGAAAGCTTATAACAAGGGAAGAATAACTCCCAAAACGTTCAGCAACTTGACTCCAACATGCTGTCCAAATTCGTCCTCCAAAGCAGCCTTGAAATGCGCCTTTGTAACCTCCCAATTAAGCCTTCATTTAAGCTCCTTTATTACGAAGTTAAACCAGCTTGAAACTCTCCTTAAAGTCTGCATTGAATCCGTCTATATTCCCCCATTATCAAGGTAATTAGTCACGCTCAATATGGTGCAACCAGTTGAGGAATTATATGGACCGTGCACGCCAAAATCCATAGGAGTAGAATCGAAGAAAGACTTGGACAAAATCAATTCCCTAACGTTCAACTCTTGGACTGGGATATTCGAACCTTGACCACTTTGGTCAGAATCACAAAGCGTATGTTAGGAACCCGATAACTAAAAAATGACGTCCATTCTTCTTCATTCTTGTGTTTGTAGAGAATTCGACGTCCAGGGAATGTCCTCACTCCGTTAGCCTCAAGATTTTGCGGATGATCAACAATTCGCAAACGCTCCATGAGACAAATCTAAAAAAAAAGAAAAAAAAATTTGCGACATTACACAAGCAGGTGGTGCGCGTATCAAAATCAGTTGCACGCGCCATCCGTGTGCATCGCAGAAAATTGTGTTGTTCAAGCCAGCGCAACTTCCTAACTTGCCCTGAAATACGACGAAAAAAATGTACGTGTAATAGGAGTGGACTTCCGGGGAAACCATTCTCGTCAGGGTCTTCTCTAAGGCGATTCAAGCATAGAACGGTTTCCGCCAAAGCTAAGAGAGCGGGTGAATGACACCCCTCTATTTGCTCTACTATGGAAACAATGAAATAATCTCTGTACTCTTTACCTATCCTAAGTAAACAATTGACAACAAGACAATAACATAAAGCACGAATCTTAAAGCGTTGTTTAGTCAAGTTGTCACGAGGGGGCGACGAAATGTTCAATTAATTGAATTAAATTGACGCCTTCTTCTATTCCAATGTTCGCCATATCATTGTCATTCAAACCAAAATTTTTCTGAAATACGGGTTTGGGATCTGCCAAGTTAGGGGCATATGTCACGAGGAGAGTATTTGCAGGAAGCTACTAGAGCCTCAAACTCGCTAGGTAATGGGACAATTTCGTCCCCTTTGAAAAGAAAAAGATGGTGGTGGTTTGAGTCCCAATGATTAACAACGACATGGAGAAAATCAAAGTTTATAACTAGTTGTATATAACTCAATAGAGAGTCAAGGTGGTATATTTTGAAGGCTAGTTTATCCTCAGGCAAAAGGGAAGTGACCCATTGCTTCAAACGTTGTTCAAAGTTTTTTACCATTATTCAATGCAAAAAAAGGAGGGAGAGAGAATTTAGAGAGTTTAATTCTTTATAGTACTACTAACGAATGAATGCGAGATGATCAAAATTCTACACAAAAACACGTTTAAATAGACCCCAAAGGGGCAAAATTTCGGCAATTTTCGCTCAAAGGAAAGTTCAACCCGCAGGTGGCGCGCGCAACTCACAAGTTGCACGCGCCTGCCACGCGCAACTCACAAGTTGCGCGCGCCTGTCACGCGCAACCAATTTACATGCACGCGACAGTCGCGCGCAACACATCCAATTGCGCACGTCTTGTCTGTCGCGACATGTTGGTTAGATCAATTTCCGTATTTTGACCTACATAATAATGGAATATTGATGAAATCTTTTGACTAACATATGCTTGACCTTGGTAACTCTTGTGTATTTTTTATGATTTTTTTTTATTTTCTCTTTCCTAACTTTCTTTCTTATTTTCCTTTTCTCTTTCTTTCTTCTTTTTTCTTTCCTTTCTCCTTCCTTTTCCCTTTCCTTTTCTTGTTTTCCTTTCTTTGTTTCTTTTTTATTATTTTTTCGAGGGGGGTAAGTCGGGAACCATTTCCCTCCCTCGAAATTTTTTTGCTTTTTTTTTCCAAAAAAAAAAAGACATACTCATGGGAACAAAAAAAATAATAATAATAAAAGACATGTATACAATATATGTGTGTATATATGTACAACAAAAAATGATAATAAAAATATATGTACATCTATTTCCAAAAAACAAAAATATACAAATGAAATCATGGTGCTCGGCGACTCCCGAACGGTTGTTGTACATCATGAAAAATCCAAATAAAGATTAATACACAAAATGTGTAATAACTTTGACAAAAGAAAAAGAAATAAACTTACTGCGACTATACGATGATCACTGCATGATAAAGCCACGAGGGCTCTCTGATAAGCAGCTTGGAAAGCACGTATAGTCCTCACCATGCCGTTCACAGTCTCTCATGGTACACTCCAAAATACAAGGACAATTAGCAAACAAATGTATATGAAAGAAAAAATAATAAATACATATACAAAATAAATATACCGACTCAATCGTCTCAGGAACAAACAATATTTCCTCATCCTTCGCTGCTGGGAGAATCTCACGAATTACCGATCCAAAAGCATCGTTACATGTGATCTCCACCGTAAGAGTCACGAAAAAGAAAACCTATAAGTTTTCACCTAGCTCGAATCGCTAAAAACGCAATAAAATAGTCAAGGTTCCGAAAATAAATGAAAAATAAAAAATATAGTAAAAATACTAATCGGAACAAAAGCTGGGAAAGGAGTCAGCCTATATGCGATGAAAGTCGGGTAGGATACATCCGGCAGCACCAGCTTCTTCGATAGGATAACCGAGGATCGCCTGAGCTCGATCCTCGGTAGCAACAGGTCCGGACGCAACATCCGGATCGAAGGATCTGCGGGTCCCAAAGGCTCCTCGGATGAAGACTTATAGAGAACACGCTCGTCTAAAAACCAAGCGTCTATCCTCTAGAGCACTGGAAGTTCTTGATAAAGGGTCCGGAAACGGCAACGAATTATGCCAGATCGGACAGGCTCTGGGACTCCGACGATCAGACCCCAAGGACGAATATCGATCTACAAAACACAACCACATGAAAATCAACAAAAAAAAAAAAATCGAAAAAAAGATGTACATATGTTGTTAAAGTACTCACCAACGCACGAGTCGCCGAAAGGATCCTATGGCGAAACTCGCCGGCTGAAGTGGCTCGCTTCTCCTTAATCATGACCAGTCGATGGTTTATAAGAAGCGAGCAGCCCCGAACATCCTAGGGGCTAAGAAAGGCAGGTAAGAGTATCCCCAAGCCTATAAGAAACGGAAAAATAATAAGTGCAAAGGACAAAAAAAAAATGGTGATTAAAGGAAAATTTAAATTATAAAGTACGTACCTCAAGGATACGACCATGCCATGTAAGGGAGATCTGAGGCACCTCAGTAGCTGCCGCGAAATCCATCACCCGGGTCGCCTAGCCCATAGCTGTAAGCATATGGGCATACGACACCTCCGCCCAACTCAGGTTACCTACCTGCCCCAAATAAATGAGGAAAATAAATAACTTGACGAGTGGAAAACTAGGTCGTTATCTAATATTCCCTCGGTCAAACTAAATTTATAAACACTTAACAAACCTAAATACGAGTATAGAGGCAAGTCAAGGGTCGAACCCAAAGGAACGGTAATGCTCAAGCACTTTCAATTATACGCCTAAGCTAGGTCAAAGTTGAAGGTAAAGAGAGGATACTAACAACTAACAAAACAAGTAACCAAGGAAATAAAACACTAGGAACGGGGATAAACAAGTAATCATGTTAATTGCAACAACTTGGGAAGATCATGCCAAACAAAGGTTGTGAAGACTAATGATAAGAGCAATCAATTGGAATCAAAGAGCTATCTCCTAATTTTTAAGCTAGGTTTCACTATGAATAACAAACTAAGAGAATCTCAATCAAAACCAATCGATAATTGCAATTCCTAAATCAATTGTTCGTGTCATTAGCAATTGCAATGCAATCTAGCCTAATTCTCAAGGCCTAATCGAATTACACACATGCAAACCTTCATTAATCACTTTAATCTCAACAATCAATCCACACAATTCCCAATTTAATCACAATTAATCAATCATACAAGTTTCACCCAATTTCTAGCCAACAACTACTCTAACATCATCATCTAATCAACAATAAACTAAATGAATCAAGAATCAATAATATATCAAGAACAATTACACTAATCAAGCATCAAACATCAAAATTAAACCAAACAAACATGAAATTAAACAAAGCAATAAGGTGAGATAGAGTTAAGAATGCTCATTGATAATAGAGATGATCTTCAACACAATTGTCACCATTGTATCTTCAATCTCTCAATCACCATTGAAATCCTTCACTTTCTCTCTCTTAAATCTACACCTAATCTAGAGAGAGAACCTCCTAATATAACCTAATTCTAAAGTATTTCATGTATGAAGAATAAAGAAGGTCGTACAATATATATATACAAAAGGAGTAAATAAATGAAATCACAAGTAAAACCCAGAAACCCGCGCCCGCAGAGAAATCGGTCGTGCCCGCGGAGGAGAAGACCCCCAAACCCGCGCCCTTGGGGTGCCCGCAGCCTGCCCTCGGGAAGTTCCTGGTTGAAAATGGGCAGATTTGGGCTGGATCAACTCGCGCCCGTGGCGCCAGACCCCGCGCCCGCGACATCAGGGCCCGCGCCCGCGACCAACTCGCGGGTGGGTGCATGGCTACTCGCTACGCGCAAGAATGCTCGGGCTGCTGCGATGCGCGACTTCTTAGTGCTTGCGGAATTTGCTCGGCTTGGCTTGACTTGTGTGCTTGGCTTCCCTAACTCGGCTCCATTAGATTCCTTGAATGCACTTGAGCTCCCCTCCTTGATTATTAAATCCGCAGGAACTCGACGTACCTACAAAACAAGACAAAGAAACGGAGAAGCGAGAGAAATAGCCAAGAAATGAATAAAATAATAAGAAAACCATTTAAAGCACACATTTCTCTAAACTAACACACAAACATGCAAATTGAGCATTATTCCCTAAAAACACGACATAAAAGACTAAAAACAAGCATAAAAATATAAAGTAAACATAGCCTAAAGGTGCCATAAATGGCACGGATCATAACCCGATAGCAAAACGCTGATCTAGGGCGAGACTAGGTCGTTGAAAACTAATCTACCCTTGGTAAAAACAAAATTTGTAATCTCTCAAACACCCTTATACAAAGCATAGAGTAAGTCGAGGGTCGAACCACTAGGAACGGGAGTTGAATGCTAATGTCAAAGCTAAGCTATTTTGAAGCGATGAAATGAGGTGTGTACATTCAAAACAATCAAACAATCAAAATAAAATCAAATTTATCAAGCACTAGGGTTAGGATATGCATATACTCGGAATGGATATAGCTAATTGGGATTAGAGAGGATTAAGTCGAGTGTTGCGAGGGAAAATCAATTAAGCAATCAAGAGAATAAGGTAGGCTAATCTCTTAAAGGTCAAGCTAGCACCAACTACGAGAGACTCTAACTATGAACCTTGCAAACCTACTCAATCGACAAAAGCAGGCCACAAATTAATTTTCTGTATCAATGCAGGCTTACAATGCATTCTAGTGTAACAATCAAAGTTAGCTACTCTTCAATTAATCACACACATGCACTTAATCAGTCAAACAATTTAATCACAATATCAACTCCATCAATTTCCCCCAATTAGCATCAATCCATTACTCATACATATTTCACCATTCCCCTAGCAAGAGAACTACTCACAATCCATTGAAGTCAAAATCAAAACTAAGCTAATCGACAATTTCATCATCATCATATCAATAGAACTAATTCAATCACTAATTCAATTCAAACTTGAACAATCAACAAAGCAATTGAAATGATAAGCTAAAGATTGCATTAAAATAAAAGAAATCCTTACAAACTTATTTCAATTCAATGGAGAAAATGCTAGAATTACCAATCTTCAATCATCAATCAGGAACTTCTCTCTCTACAATCTAGAGTTTCTCTCCCTAAAATTCAAATTCTAATTATATACTAATTTCTAAATTAAATTTTTTTCTAAAAATAGAAAGAAAATCTATATACAGTAAAACTAACTACGAGAAGTTAGTTAGATCGTCCCCAAATAAACCCATACAGGTGCGGCCAACCATAAGGGAGAGCTGATGCAAATCATGACGAGTCCATTAGTCCAAACAAGCATGATCATCCTACAAGTCCAATTCACAAAGAAATCATTCTTGCTAAGTCATTTGAAGATCAAGTGTTAGATACTTTTTGTGCGCATGGACCGTTTCTTGCTAACCAAGGGTTTACTTGTTTACATTCTGGTTATGAATATTAATGGGCATCCTAGGCACGTTTTCTTCAGCCTTAGGCATAGGAAAAGGCATCCTTGAAGCAAGGAGAAACTTCATTGCAAGTCATAAACATTCAGCATAAAGAAAGGCATGAATCAAGGGGAGGTTACTCCACGTTTTTGCTGGTTCTTTATGGCTGTGCTTAAGCTTCTTTTCAGCAGTTTTTAAGAGGTTAATTAAGGGTGATTAAAGCCTAAAATCAGTTAAGAAAATCTGTTTAACTTAGGCGTGATTCTAGGCTAGGTTTTAGCTTTCATGTTTAGTTACAATAAACACACATTAAGCTTGTTTAATGCGTGTAGTTTAGTACTAGTTTGCTTTCTTTATTTAAGCTTATGCAATGTAAGTGTATGGCAGATTATGATATATGAATTAAGAAAGTTTTCTCCTTAAAAACTATTTATTCTTGTTGCTAAGATAAATTGTTTTTGTTACCAAGTTTAACTTAACGAATTTGAGTGGTTATGTGAGTTTTCCTTCCATGCAAATTAAACAACTAGTGGGTTTTAAGTGAGTAATCCTTGCCTACATATCTTGTTTGTTTAAGTGAGTAATCTTTACAAACTAATCCTTCTTCCCTCTAAAAAAAAACGTTCCTTAACCATTTCCAAAACAACCTACAAACCTTACCCGTAATTTGACTTAAAACACCAACCTTTGTTTCTTTCCACTTAAGTTTGATCCATTAAGCTTGTATTAACTAAGACTTTCTTTTAGTTTTTACATCATTTGGCGTGTCAGGTAGGGGAAGTTTCTGTCCAAATGGATCAAGCAAACCCAAATGAAACCATTGACCAAAGGAGACTTAGAATTATGGAGGAAAACCAACAAAGACTCTTGGAAACCAATGAGCAATTACATGGTAATATAATGGCTCTAATGGCTCGTTTGTTGACACAAGAACAAAGGGATGGGCGTCAAAACCCTCCTAGATATGATGACAAGAGTCTAAAGGTGGATGTAGACCTTTTTGATGGTACTCTTGACCCTGAGAAGTACTTGGAGTGGGAGCAATCACTTGAGAGGTACTTTGGGTTCAAAGACGTTGAGGAAGATGAACAAAAGTACAAGATTGCTAAGGTAAAGATAGCCAAGTATGCTGAAACTTGGTTGAAAGGAGTCCAAAGAAAACGAGAAAGCAATGGGAAAACTCGTATTTCTACATGGACCAAGCTTAGGAAGAAACTTAGGGGACGATTTGTTCCTTCTAATTACAAGCAATCCATGTATGTGAAATGGTGTACTTTGCAGCAAGGAGGGAGTAGTGTGGAGGAATACATTAAAGAATTTGAGAAACTTTCCATTGTGTGCGAAATAGTGGAAAATGAAGAACTCAAATTAGGGAGGTTTATGGCTGGTTTGGATAAGGACATTTATGAGAAAGTAGAAGTGCAACCTGATGAGTGACATTTATGTCGCTATTAGGATAGTCTTTTCTAGTAGTTTTAGTAATAATTCAGTTCATTTTAGTATGTTTTTGCTATGATCCTCCTATTTCGAGTATTCTACCTTTGTGGCGCGTAATGTGTATTCATGTGGTTTAGGTAGTCTATACTCCCCTCCCCTTTCGTTGTATCACGCCTTGCCTTCCTGTTCCATGATTGCAGGCGTATGCTGTTGATTCAGAGATGGAAGGGATAAGGGCAAAACAGGAAGAAATCCAAACCAGACGAATGGCGCGGGCGCGCAACCAAAGGAGCGGGCGCGCATCTATAGAGCGCGGGCGCGCTGATGAGCGGGATCAACCATTAAATACCCTCTTTGGAGCGGGCGCGCATTTCTAGGAGCGGCCGCGCCATCATTTAACGCGCGGGCGCGCCACTGTTGGGCGCGGGCGCGCCTCTCTGCTGCTGATTCAAATCCCGATTTCAGCCCAAGTTAAAAGAAAGAAAAAGCAAAAACGGCTAGGGAGGGGGGAGGAAAAGATAAAAAAAAAACTAGCATAGAAACCCAAGGAGAGAGCTCAAAAATATCAATTTCTAGGTCTTTGTTTTAGAAAAAATTTGTATTGAACAATCATATAGCTTTTAGTGTAATTCTCATTGTCTATCATCATTAGTTTTACTTTTAGTTTTTGAAGAAGTAATTTTGCAACATTGATGTATGGTCAAGCTTGGAGATTGAAGATTGAATGATGTGTGGCTCTTTATTTGGATTTCAATGAAGGTTTTGGTATATTTCTCTATTGTCTCTTGCTTTTATGATTAAAGCTTCTACTCTTGTTAATTTAGTTGATAAAAACTTTGTCTTTCTTACCATTTCATTGGTTATAATGTTGCTTAGCATGATTGTAGTTGTAGTTATGACTAGTGAGTAGTTTCTTGTTGCTAGGGGTTTGGTGAAGATATACTTTGAGTTTGATGTATGTTAGGCTAGGTTAATTTGGAATATTTGTGATTAAATCTTCCTTGTGCTTATACTTATTAGTCACTCCATGTTTATGGCCATATGCATGTTGTGGTTGAATGACGTGAACTAAATCGTGACGATAGTGCGATTTAGGAATAGTCATTAGGTGATTGATTATTGCATGACCTTAGCTTGTATGCCTTACGACGATAGTGTGAGCGTATGTTAGCTAGGAAGGCTCTTAATCCCGATAGGTGATTAGAGAGTATTCTTGATATTGCCTTGTATGAGTCGCTTGGGTTACATGTAAACCTATTTTCCGATGCCTAACTTCGTTGAAATCAAAGCATGTTTGATCCTTCCCCCTAGTACCTATTTTAATTGTTGTTCTATCCCCTTTAGTCATTACTTTACCCACCACACTTCTTGATCGAATTAGATTAACATTAGGAGATAAATAGCGGTGCTTAATCGTTTCCCTGTGTTCGACCCTTAACTTGCCTCTATACTCTTTTAGTTGCATGTTTAGGACTACAAATATCATTTGATAGAGGTGTCTTAGTGACGACCTAAAATACCGCCTGTCAAATTGGCGCCGTTGCCGGGGACACGGTTTCCATTGTACGTTTATCCCTTCGTTGAGACTAGTTCACTTGTTTAATTTTCCTACTACTCCTTGCTTGTCAGTGCTCACTTTCTACTTAGCTTTGTATATGCGCAGGAGGCAACGAAGTTCTAGTCCTTTGGCGCCCATAGACCCAGAGCTGGAGCGCACCCTTGCTCAATTGAGGAGGGAAATTAGGGATAGTGTGGAAAACCCTTTCCAAGAGGAAGTTAGTAGCTCTCCTACTCCTTCACCCTCTTCTAGTGAGGATCGTGAACCATTTGCAGGTTTAACTCCCAACCCATTTGCCCAATACCATAATCAACAAAGCATGGGTGATCAAAGGTCACTAAAGCAACTTGGAGCACCCGAACCTTATGCCTCACAAAGTGGGATCTTAGCCCCCACCACTCAAGCGAACAATTTCGAGATAAAGCCTAATTTCATTTCAATGATAGAGAAGAGGCAATTTACCGGTGGGAAATTTGAGAATCCCCATGAGCATCTCAAAGAATTTCTCAAGTATTGTGACACTATCAAGATCAACGGGGTGTCCCAAGAGTACATAAGATTGAAGATGTTTCCGTTCTCACTCATGGGAGCGGCGGAACATTGGTTGAACAAGGATGTTCCTCCCGGTTCCCTCACGACTTGGAATGAGGTAACTACGGCATTCCTAGGAAGGTTTTACAATCACAAGAAAACCGCCGAGGCTCGCTCAAAGATTCAAAGTTTCCGCCAAAGAGGTGGAGAGTCTCTTTGTGAGGCATGGGAGAGATTCAAAGAATTACAAAGGCAATGCCCACACCATGGGATTCCTAATTGGCAAGTTCTCCAAACATTCTACGGAGGACTCTCCCCTCAAAGTAAGACTAGCCTTGATGCCGGAGCTGGAGGCCCAATCATGAACAAAAGGGAAGATGAAGTGGAGAGTATCATAGAAGAAGTTGTGCGCAATTATGAGGATTGGTACGAAGGTGAGAGGGAAGCCACTTCTAGCAAAGGAACGGTACATTCCGTCGAGCAAACCAATGCCATCACAAATCTTTCCAACCAAATGGCAAAGATGGCGAAACAAATGGAGGAGTTCATGAAATCAAGTTCCCAAAATGCTTCCTCCCCTTCTCCCAAGGGAGGCCATGGTATGAATCCTTCTACTTCTTCTCCCTCTAATTACAATGCCATGCCTCCTGGTTGTATGTTTTGTGATATATGTGGAGGCTATGATCATAATTCTCAACAATGTATGTCCATAAGTGAAGGTCCCCCTCCCCATGAAAATGATGATAATGTTGAAGATGTTAATGCCATGAATTTTGTGCCCCGTGGGGGAAATAATGGAATGCGACCAAATTGGAATCAAAACCCAAACCGTAGTTGGAATCAAAACCAAGGTTGGAATCAAAGTCAATGGAATCAAAGTGGTGGTGGTTATGATAACCAAGGCCAAGGTAGGGGAAACTCTTCCAATTACAATGGAAGAAGTTACTCAAACCAAAGACCCAATTGGAATAAAACCAACAACACTATTCCAACAACCAACAACGTTTTAATTCCAATCAGGGTTCCGGGGGTAATAGACCTCAAAATGCTTCTACTTTCTCACAAAATAGTAGACCCCCCGGTTTTGACCAAGTAAGGCCCCATTCTCAAATTCCCCCTACTCAACCCCTCCAAATAGAAGCCCCTCCTGATCCTATGATGGCTATGCTTCAAAATTTCATTAAAAATCAAGAAAACCATAATAAGAGTCAAGAGGAAGAAAAGAAACAAATCAAGGCACACATGAAAATGCTTGAGACCCAAATCTCTCAAATTGCCCAACCAAGTTCTTCATCCTCCCCTTCTTCATCTTCTTCTTTACCTAGTCAAGGTGTCAACCCCAAGTCTATGTATGCCATTACTACTAGAAGTGGGAAGATCCTTGAGAGTGAACTAAATGTTGAGAAGAGTCCCGATGTGAGGATATGACTTGAGGTTGAGGATGAATCATCAAGAGAGAATGAGATTCTAGAGGGAAGTGCCGGAAAGAATGAGAGGGGTGAGAAAGAGAAAGAGAAGGAACTCGAAAAGGAGAGCACCAAAGATCAAACATCTTTACCCCTTAATCTCCAACCTAGGAATGAGAGGTTGCCTTTTCCCCAAAGATTTGCTAGGTCTAGGCTTGATGTCCAATTTGGAAAATTTTTAGATGTAGTAAAGAGCTTGCATGTTTCTATACCCTTTGTGGATGCTATGAAAGAGATGCCACACTACTCTAAATTCCTAAAAGACCTCCTGAATGGAAGGAGAGAAGTTGAAACCGTTAGCTTAACCGCAAATTGTAGTGCTATTCTCTCCAGTAAGCTACCAACTAAATTGCAAGATCCCGGTAGTTTTTCCATCCCTTGTTCTATCAATAAAGTTCATTTGGGGAAAGCTTTGTGTGACCTAGGTGCTAGTGTGAGTTTAATGCCTTTCTCGGTCTACCAAAAGCTTAATGTGGGAAACCTTTCACCTACAAACATCACCCTCCAATTAGCAGATAGGTCCACAAAATTGCCTATAGGGAAAGTAGAGGACATACCCCTTAGAGTCGGTAAGTTCACTTTTCCGGTGGACTTTTATGTTCTTGAAATGGATGAAGATGAAAGAATTCCTATAATCTTGGGTAGGCCATTCCTAGCTACCTCTAAAGCAATTATTGATGTCAAAGAAGGCAAGATGACCTTGAAGGTTGACAATGATTCTATCGAATTTGATTTGAATAAGGTGATGAGACAACCTTCCTCTGACAATGAATGTTTTAGAATAGATACAATTGAAAACTTGATGAATGAGTTTAGATACCCTTATATGCATGCTTCTAATGATCTACTTGAGAATGTTTTGTTGAATGAGAATGAGGTAGGTGATCAAAAGGAGATGCAATTATATGAGGAAATGCTTGATGAGAAAGAAGAGACAACCCCCGACCAAGAGATGCCCCAACCGTATGAAGTCTTCCAAGTAGAAGAGGAGGAAATCTCCAATGGTAAGGTAGCTCCGAAGGTAGAATTGAAACCTCTACCTTCGGGCTTGAGGTATGTCTTTTTGGATGTTAATGATACTTTTCCGGTCATTATCAATGCTAACCTCACGGAAGAGCAAACCTCCTCATTGCTTAATGTTTTGAAAATGCATAGGAAGGCTTTGGGTTATACTCTTGATGATCTCAAAGGTATAAGCCCCTCCCTATGCATGCATAAGATCGATTTAGAGGAGGGTGCTAAGCCGTGTAGGCAACGGCAAAGGAAACTTAATCCTTCCATGCAAGAGGTTGTGAGAAAGGAAGTTTCCAAGCTACTTGAAGCAGGGATCATCTATCCAATCGCTCATAGTGATTGGGTATCCCCGGTTCAAGTAGTGCCGAAAAAGGGAGGTATGACGGTAATGATCAATGATAAGCAACAATTGGTCCCAACTCGGCTTGTTACGGGTTGGCGCATGTGTATTGATTACCGCCAATTAAATGCCAACACTTCCAAAGACCATTTTCCATTACCGTTCATCGATCAAATGCTTGAGAGGCTTACAAAGCATGCTTTTTATTGCTTTCTTGATGGTTATTCGGGATTCTTCCAAATCCCAATTGACCCAAAAGATCAAGAAAAGACCACTTTCACTTGTCCCTACGGAACTTTTGCTTACCGTAGGATGCCTTTTGGTCTTTGTAATGCCCCGGCCACCTTCCAAAGATGCATGATGTCAATTTTTAGTGAAATGATCGAGGAAGAAATGGAAGTTTTTATGGATGATTTTTCCGTTGGTGGAGGCACGTATGAGCAGTGCCTAATGAATTTATCTCGTTGTTTAGAAAGGTGTGAGAGTGCCAACTTGGTGCTCAATTGGGAGAAATGCCACTTCATGGTGGAAAACGGCATTGTTCTTGGCCATAAAATCTCCCAAGCGGGCATCGAAGTCGATGGTGCGAAGGTTGATGTGATCGAGAAGCTTCCTCCTCCCACAAATGTGAGAGAAGTGAGGTCCTTCCTTGGTCATGCCGGCTTTTACCGCCGCTTCATCAAAGATTTCTCTTTGATTGCTAAGCCTCTCACATCTCTCTTGCAACAGGATAAAGAATTTGTATTTGATGAAGCTTGTCATGAGTCATTTTGCAGGTTGAAAAAGGCCCTTTGCACCGCCCCCGTAGTCCGAGGACCGGATTGGTCTCTACCATTCGAGCTAATGTGCGATGCAAGCGACGGGGCCATTGGATCGGTTCTGGGACAAAGAAAGGATGGGAAACTTCACGTTATATACTATTTGTCCAAGACTCTCAATGATGCCCAACGAAATTATACAACTACCGAAAAAGAGTTTTTGGCGGTTATCCACTCATTTGAGAAGTTTAGAACCTACCTCATTGGTTCTAGGACAATAGTGTATACCGATCACTCGGCTCTCAAATATTTGATAAGTAAGAAGGAGGCCAAACCGAGGTTGTTGAGATGGGTGTTGGTCCTTCAAGATTTTGATTACGAAATGAGAGATAAGAAGGGAGCCGAGAACGTGGTGGCGGACCACCTCTCTAGGTTAGGAGCTGCAAGAATACATGAAGACGATTTGCCAATTGAAGATGCCCTAATGGATGATGTCTTATATGCTCTTGAGGCAAAATCGGAGCCTTGGTATGCGGATATTGTGAACTACTTGGCTTGTAGTGCCATACCTCCGGATTTCACTCCTCAACAACATAGAAAGCTCAAGCATGAAGCAAAGAAGTATATATGGGATGACCCCATGTTGTTGAAGAGAGGGGTGGATGGACTCTTGAGAAGATGTGTTCCTAATGAAGAATTCCAAGATGTGCTCTCAATGTGCCACTCATCCCCTTGTGGTGGTCATATGAGTGCTCAAAAGACCGCTTCCAAGGTTTTGCAATGTATGCTCTTTTGGCCGTCTCTATTCAAAGATGCTTGGCAATTTGTTAAGACTTGTGATAGGTGCCAAAGGACAGGGAACATATCACGGCGCGATGAGATGCCCCAAAATCCTATTCTTGAACTTGAAATCTTTGATGTTTGGGCAATTGACTTCATGGGCCCTTTCATCTCATCCCAAGGAAACCGGCACATTCTAGTTGCCGTTGATTATGTCTCCAAATGGGCGGAAGCCGTGGCATCTCCCACCAACGACTCAAGGGTGGTCATCAATTTGTTCAAGAAAGTCATCTTCCCAAGATTCGGTGTTCCTAAGGCAATCATAAGTGATGGAGGCTCACACTTCAAGCACCATGCATTCAACAAGCTTCTTTCAAAGTACGGTGTATCTCACAAGCGAGGCCTTGCTTACCACCCCCAAACAAGTGGTCAAGCGGAGGTCACAAATAGGGAGTTAAAAGTCATCTTAGAGAAGACTGTTGCTAGAACAAGGAAGGATTGGTCCAGTAAGCTCATTGATTCATTGTGGGCATATAGGACCGCCTTCAAGACTCCTATAGGGACTACCCCCTATAAGCTTGTTTATGGGAAGAATTGCCATTTACCCGTAGAGATGGAGCACCGAACGCATTGGGCAATCAAGCAAATCAACTTTGATCTCCACAGTGCGGGTGAGCAAAGGCTTCTAGAGCTTCATGAGTTGGAAGAGCTGAGAATGAATGCATATGACAGTGCAAGCCTCTACAAAGCAAGAACCAAGGCATGGCACGATGCTCGAATTTCCAAGAAGGAATTTGTGGAAGGACAAAAGGTCCTGCTCTACAATTCAAGACTCAAGCTCTTCCCCGGGAAATTGAGATCTAGATGGAGCGGTCCATTTCAAGTGTCCAAAACCTTTCCTTATGGCTCGGTTGAGATTTTCAATGACAAGTACCCTCCATTCAAAGTGAATGGGCAGCGTCTCAAGCCATACTATGAGGGTCAGCTAATTGAGAAGCCAGAAAATTTATCTCTCATTGATGTTTCCAAATCACCATGATTCCGTGTGAAGTACGTCAAGCTAGTGACGTTAAAGAAGCGCTTACGGGAGGCAACCCGGTTTCTAACCTCTTTGATTTTATTTTCTTTCAAATCGCTTGAACTAATCCACCTAACGCTCTTCCCAATCAATTCTGATGCAGGCGTGATTGCGTGTGTCCACGAGGAAAGAAAGGCAAGAGCAAAGCAGAAAAATTAAAAAAGAGAGGAATTTTGAAATTTGTGCTCGGATGAATTCTAAAGAAACAGAACCTCAGCGCGATTTGAACGCGGCTGTAGCGCGATCCGCAGCAGCATTAAAGCGCGGGCGCGCCTGGTTTCGTCGCGGGCGCGCAATTTTTATGAATGAAAATTTCTCCAATTCCAGGGAGTTGGAGCGATTTTATCGCGGCTGAAGCGCGATCCGCAACAGCAGTAAGGCGCGGGCGCGCCTGGTTTCATCGCGGGCGCGCCGTTTTTGTGAATGTAAATTCTCCAATTCCAGGGAGTCGGAGCGATTTTATCGCGGCTGAAGCGCGGCCCGCATGAGCAGTAAGGTGCGGGCGCGCCTGGTTTCTTCGCGGGCGCGCCTGGTATACGCTTGAAAATTACTTCCATTCCAGGAGGCAGGAGCGATTTGGCCGCGATTGCAGAGCGGCTCGCGTTTTAAAGAAGGCGCGGGCGCGTCTATTATTAGCGCGGGCGCGCTGTAGTTTTACTGATTTCCAGGAAGTTGGAGCGATTTAGGCGCGATATAGGAGCGGCTCGCGTTTTCTATAAGGAGCGGGCGCGCCTTAATCGGGAGCGGGCGCGCCTTTCTGGATATCAGAAAAAAAAAAAAATACGGTGGCTTCTTATATTCCCGCAATTTCCAAATCCTCACAAACATAAACCAAACCCTCTTTGCCTTTCTCTCTCTTCGCGGCCGCTCCTCACCACCATAGCCAAGATCATCTTCTTCCACCTTCATAAATCAATCATTCTCAAAATATAAACCACATCAATCATCCTCAAGCTTCAATCAATCATCCTCTCCGTTTGTTCATCTTCAAAGGTAGCAATTGGGCATCAAGGGCACAACCGCAACGAACCCCCCCCCCCCTTCCTACTCAAATCCTTCACCAAATCGACACCAAAACAGCAATCTTCCGCATAAAGGTAAAGGTATTCGATCTCCTTAGTTAATTATTCTCTTGGATTAATTTTAAGTAAGGATTTTGATTATCTTAGGTTATTAGCGAAATTTGGTTGATTATTGTTGAAATTATTGCTGGATTCTGTTGAACTTGTTGTTGTTGATTAGTATCTTAGGCTATATTCGTTGCGTGGTTGGATTATTATTGCTTGTGAACAGGTACATTGTAGTTTTGTGGAGGTTAAGGGTGGAAATAGCCGGAGTTGGCTTTGAAAAGGAGTGAAAAAAAAAAAAAAAAAAAAAAAAAAAAAAAGAGGTGGGCAGTCATGAGTCTAAGAATTGGGAAGAAGAGAAAAACTGCAAAGTCGGGACAATCGTCCCAAAACCAAGAGTCAGACCAACCCAATGCCTTACCCACCCTAAAATTTTTACACAAAAGCCACTCCTCCATACACTCGGAAATGCAGAAAACGTAAGTTGCGACCTTCTAGACACTACCATCGTGGAGACATGATAAAACTCGGTATTAATGATGATTTGTGGATTCTTTTTGACAACCTTCGATTAGGGTCATTCATAAACTCCTCATTCATGACCTACAAAGAACCCACATTAGAGTTTTTCTCGTCTTTTCAAGTGGATAGTCTAGAAAATGACGACTTTCGAATTTCTTTCCAACTCTTCAACAACCCCCACACCATGTCATTGGCAGAGTTCAACCGAGCCCTCGACCTTCACCCCGATGCCGACATTCACTACCCTCTATATGAGAGCTTTGGGGAGTATAGGAGTACGCTTGGTGGCGTTCCATTTCAGGCAAAAATGAGTTTTACACCCGGACTTCCTTAGCCAGTGAGATTTGGCACCCTGCCCTTAGGATCCTACACCGTTTATTAGGGTATTCTATCATTCCTAAGCAGGACCTAGGGAAGCTGACTAAGGAAGAGGTCCTTTGCCTATGGATAGCCACAAAGGCAGAGCATGCTCGGAGGTTGAATTTGGGTTTCCTCTTCATGCAAACCTCCCAAGCCATAGCAAAGGGGAAAAAGCCAGGGGGATACACTGCGGGGCGATGGTCACTAGACTGGCCACCAAATTAGGTTACACTGACCTTCTACCTCTATGCACGGCCGTAGGTAGTAGTGGGGATATTTACCTTGATTTGGACCAGCTTCGCCGTTCTGATTTTATTACCCCCACGGCGAACCCCAATGCTTTTAGGTGGCTAGTTAGAGGAGCCCACCATTGTTTCCTCCCCAAGCCTCACTTCACTTCTCTCACGCGTCAATCCCCTAATGTGTGGAGAGTTTTGAGAGATAGCGGGCGAGTGCCCGATGTCGATGGGGACGATGAGGTTGGAATGGGTAATGAGGAGGAGGTTCAGGAGGAGGAGGAGCAGCAGCAGCCGGTTACCTAGCAACCCGCAGGTACAGGTACATTTCAGCTATCTGATATAGCTAGGCAGTTGCAGGCAATTTATGAGTCACAGCAAGGCCACCATCTGCAGCAGCAGGCCCTCTATGACTCCGCTGTGGATAGAGGAGAGATTGCCCCCCCCCGTGAACTACCCCAATTGGCCGCCTCAGCACGGCCCTGTTCCTTCTTGGGGGGGGGGGACAATCTCCCCACTTACCCCTACTGGCAAGGTCCTTCCGAGCCTAGTAGGGAGCTCCGCAGCTTCCCAGAGGACGGGCAGTACGATTATCGTGTGCCCGGCGGGTGTGACTTTAGAGGGGACCCTGCGTACCCCTATGCACATCCTGATCACCCCGCCCCTCTGTACTCTCAATACGAGGACACTCCCTCTAATCCTTTGCCTAGTTGGCAAGAGGATCTTTACAGAGGTCACTACGGTTGGCCGCCGGGCTTTGACGGTGGTTGGGGCCTTTTCGGCCCCCCTAGTGGCTTCACTTATGACGAGCCGCCACGTCGGTCTGGCTCACCTAGTGAGCCCGGCTCTAGTGGCCAGTAGGCTGCGTCCTTGAGTATATCTCTCTCCCTTGTTTTTGTACGCTTATTTTGATGAGTTGGAGATATACTCTTGGTAGGGAGTGACTTGGTTGGGATTCTTACTTGCTCGCCTGCCGGTCTTTCATTGTTTTCCCTGTACCTTCATGCTGCTGATTCTACTAAGTTACATAACTGTTTTCTTTGGTTGACTTTGCCCCTGTTCACTAATACTGTTGATGAGTTTTTGATATGGTTTTGATGATGATGCTGCTTTGGGGACGCTTCTCTCGGTTTGATGGATACCGCTGAGTCCGCCCCCCGTTTTCCCTGTCGATAATGATGATTACTGGTATTCGCCAACATGGCGATTCACCAGTGCAGGTATGTATTTATGGCTTGATGATGTTTGAGGTAATGTTGATTTTGGTGAAGATCTAGAAATTTTGTCAAGGGTAGATTAGTTTA
Source organism: Chenopodium quinoa (assembly GCF_001683475.1). Taxonomy (NCBI): domain Eukaryota; kingdom Viridiplantae; phylum Streptophyta; class Magnoliopsida; order Caryophyllales; family Amaranthaceae; genus Chenopodium; species Chenopodium quinoa. Next base: position 41,461 of record NW_018745442.1, read on the forward strand.
TAGCGAAAAAAAAAAAAAAAAAAAAAAAAAAAAAAAAAAAAAATTAATTTGACTTGCGTTCTTGAATGTCTTTATTCCTAAGGATTAAGAGTTTCAGCGTTCTTGGATTGCCATTGGTTGACTCTAAGATATGTCTATGCTAAGGTAGTTGCTAGAACTCGTAAGGCCCACCGAACCCAAATTCACTTGTTTGTGGTAAGATGGCGTTGCCCTCTTTGGGGTATTTGAAGCCCTAAAGGTAGTTTTTGTAACCCATGTCATATTTATTGTTCAAGCCTCCACCACTTATTGTATGAGCGGCATAGGATCCTTACCAAGGCATGCTTCGATCGAGAACTTGTTGTCTAGCTACCCGAGATCGCGACCGAACTATATCTAAGGACGATAAAAGCATTTTCTTCGGTGACTATTTTGCTTTTCTAGGTTTATCTTTCCTTTTGTTGCTTCTTGATAAATTATATATTTTTTTTTTCTTTTTGCGTTTCCCCTTGCTAGCCATGATTGAGCCTGCACCTCTTTGTTCATAAACACATTCAAACCCCATGACCTTTTGTTTCACTTTTCGCCCAATGACTTGTGAAGTTTGAGACATGATAGTTTGTAATGATTTAAAATCGGAAAGTTGCAAGGTGATGGTTTGGAATTTGAAATAACAAGCAAGGACAATGGAAGTTCCCCATAAAAAAAAAAAAAAAAAAAAAAAAAAAAAAAAAAAAAAAAATTGTATATAGTTTGAGCATTGAGGGCACTGCTCATTTCAAGCTTGGGGGAGAGGTTCTACGCATTTTGTATATACTTTTGTGAGTTTGTGCTGAATAAGCTTGGGAGAAGATGTATTTTGTTTGGAAATTGGTGATATTCTACTTTGTTATGAGAATTGGCGACATCTTCTGCTTAACAATTAGGATTTACCACCAAATTTTCATATATACTTATTTTATTTTATTTATTTATTTATTTATTTCTTTCCTCACCCTTACCTCCTAGCCTGCATTACAACCCTAAGTCCTTTTAACTTGGATTTGTTGAGTCACTAGTCGGTGGAGGGAGCTAGATTTCAAGCATATGGAGAGAGCATGACTTGGTAAGATGTCGGGTCACCCTTGTTTCATTTGTTCCGGCTCCTTCGTGGAGTCATGAGATACTACCTTGAAGGGTGGATTTGAATCCAGATGAGGGAACGCGGTAAGAATGTATGGAATGCGGGTGGAGTGGAGCATATTAGAGTTCTCTATGCTTAGAATAACTTATCTTTCAATCAACCATTGGCATCCAAAAATGTGTTTACTCTTAGTACCTAGAAAGATTGTCATCCATCTATGCTTGTTTGTAGTTGATTTTCTTCTTTATTTGCTCCTTTGTTTTGGTTTGTCTTGAGCATGTCGCCAAGAGTTGTGGGTTAAACTCTTTGGAAACCCCCACGAGAGCATACTCGTCCTCATTGGCGACTTTGAGGTTTAAATGGCTTGTTGTTTATGTTAAAAACAACCGTGATTCCTACGAAAGTGAGTTAGTGTAAATTCCTTCCCCCCCTCTCTTTATTTTATTTTATTTTATTTTATTTTATTTTATTTTTATTTATATTGCTTGTGTTTGGATAATCGTTTCTCAATCTTCTTTGCCTTTAGCTTTGCTCGAGGACGAGCAAAGGTCTAGCTTGGGGGAATTTGTTGAGTGACATTTATGTCGCTCTTAGGATAGTCTTTTTTAGTAGTTTTAGTAATAATTCAGTTCATTTTAGTATGTTTTTGCTATGATCCTCCTATTTCGAGTATTCTACCTTTGTGGCGCGTAATGTGTATTCATGTGGTTTAGGTAGTCTATACTCCCCTCCCCTTTCGTTGTATCACGCCTTGCCTTCCTGTTCCATGATTGCAGGCGTATGCTGTTGATTCAGAGATGAAAAGGGATAAGGGCAAAACAGGAAGAAATCCAAACCAGACGAATGGCGCGGGCGCGCAACCAAAGGAGCGGGCGCGCATCTATAGAGCGCGGGCGCGCTGATGAGCGGGATCAACCATTAAATACCCTCTTTGGAGCGGGCGCGCATTTCTAGGAGCGGCCGCGCCATCATTTAACGCGCGGGCGCGCCACTGTTGGGCGCGGGCGCGCCTCTCTGCTGCTGATTCAAATCCCGATTTCAGCCCAAGTTAAAAGAAAGAAAAAGCAAAAACGGCTAGGGAGGGGGGAGGAAAAGATAAAAAAAAAACTAGCATAGAAACCCAAGGAGAGAGCTCAAAAATATCAATTTCTAGGTCTTTGTTTTAGAAAAATTTTGTATTGAACAATCATATAGCTTTTAGTGTAATTCTCATTGTCTATCAACATTAGTTTTACTTTTAGTTTTTGAAGAAGTAATTTTGCAACATTGATGTATGGTCAAGCTTGGACATTGAAGATTGAATGATGTGTGGCTCTTTATTTGGATTTCAATGAAGGTTTTGGTATATTTCTCTATTGTCTCTTGCTTTTATGATTAAAGCTTCTACTCTTGTTAATTTAGTTGATAAAAACTTTGTCTTTCTTACCATTTCATTGGTTATAATGTTGCTTAGCATGATTGTAGTTGTAGTTATGACTAGTGAGTAGTTTCTTGTTGCTAGGGGTTTGGTGAAGATATACTTCGAGTTTGATGTATGTTAGGCTAGGTTAATTTGGAATATTTGTGATTAAATCTTCCTTGTGCTTATACTTATTAGTCACTCCATGTTTATGGCCATATGCATGTTGTGGTTGAATGACGTGAACTAAATCGTGACGATAGTGCGATTTAGGAATAGTCATTAGGTGATTGATTATTGCATGACCTTAGCTTGTATGCCTTACGACGATAGTGTGAGCGTATGTTAGCTAGGAAGGCTCTTAATCCCGATAGGTGATTAGAGAGTATTCTTGATATTGCCTTGTATGAGTCGCTTGGGTTACATGTAAACCTATTTTCCGATGCCTAACTTCGTTGAAATCAAAGCATGTTTGATCCTTCCCCCTAGTACCTATTTTAATTGTTGTTCTATCCCCTTTAGTCATTACTTTACCCACCACACTTCTTGATCGAATTAGATTAACATTAGGAGATAAATAGCGGTGCTTAATCGTTTCCCTGTGTTCGACCCTTAACTTGCCTCTATACTCTTTTAGTTGCATGTTTAGGACTACAAATATCATTTGATAGAGGTGTCTTAGTGACGACCTAAAATACCGCCTGTCAAAACCCAATCTGACCTTTGATGAAGCTTGTAAGCTTTCGGTGAAATTTGACAATCAAAAGAAGAAGAAGAAACCTTCGAACCCTTTTGACCCAAAATTCAAACGTCCATTTAACCCACCAAAAGAAACCCCTTCCTTTCCAAATTCCACTACCAAAAAGAACCCTACCTCGTTTGATCTTTCACAAAAAGAAAAAGGAAAAGCCAAAACCGGAGACTTAAGTGACATTGTTTGTTTCAAATGTCACGGAAGAGGACACTACAAGAGAGATTGTCCTAATGCAAGAGCTTTAACCATACGAGAGCTTAAGAATATGATGGCACAACCTTTTGTCCTTGAAGAAGAGAAGGAGGACGAAAATGGTAGTGAAAATGTACCTTTAGAGTCTTATGATTCTAATGAGGAGGAGGAGCAAGTTGATGACTGTTTTCCCGAAAAAAATAGTCTAGTAATGAGGAGAGCCCTGCAAATGCACGTGGAGGTTGAGAAAACCCCAATTCAAAGAGAGAATGTCTTCTTAACCAAATGCAAGGTTAATGAAGATGTGTGTGACTTGATTGTTGATAGTGGCAGTGAAGCTAATGTTGTGTCAAGTGATCTTGTTAAGAAACTTGACTTGAAGACTACTAGACATCCTACTCCTTACAAGTTGAGTTGGCTTGATAAGAGCAAGAGTACGGGGGTTAGAAAACAATGTCTAGTAAAATTTCAGATTGGTTCGTATGTGGATGAAATTTTATGTGATGTCATTCCCATGGATGCTTGTCACATTTTGTTAGGGAGGCCATGGCAAAGTGACAAAAAATTAGTACATGATGGCCTATCAAACACCTACACCATTACTCAACAGGGCAGCAAGAAAGTGTTGCACCCCTTACCACCACAAAAAAGCCTTTCCCAAACACAATCCCCACCACCACAAAAAGAACCCAAAAGAAAGGACATTTTGTTGCTTTCCTTAAAAGAATTCGAAAACTCTTTGGAGAAGGAAGATGAAGTGTTCCTATTGTTTTCTAAAGAGGAACACGAAGGTTTTGTCGAACAAAACCATAGGCTAGCCGCATTGATCAAGGAGTATGAAGATGTTTTTCCTAATGAATTACAACAAGGGTTGCCTCCTATTCGTGGTATAGAGCATCAAATAGATTTGATTCCGGGAGCCCCCCTTCCAAATAAACCCCCTTATAGATGCAATCCCATGGAAACTAAGGAATTACAAAGACAAATTGAGGAGTTGATTCAAATGGGTTACGTGAGAGAATCCATGAGTCCTTGTGCCGTTCCAGCTTTGTTAGTGCCAAAAAAGGATGGAACATGGAGGATGTGTATTGATATTAGGGCGGTGAATAACATAACCATTAAGTATAGGTTTCCTATTCCTAGACTTAATGATATGTTAGATGAGTTGAGTGGAGCTCAAGTGTTTTCCAAGATAGATTTGAGGAGTGGATATCACCAAATTAGAATGAGGGAAGGTGATGAGTGGAAAACAGCCTTTAAAACTAAGCATGGTTTGTATGAGTGGCTTGTTATGCCATTTGGATTAACAAATGCTCCAAGCACCTTCATGAGACTTATGAACGAAATGTTGAGGCCATTTTTGGGGAAGTTCTTAGTTGTTTACTTAGATGACTTTCTCATCTATAGTAAAAATGAGGAGGAGCACTTGAAACATTTGGAAGAGATTTTCAAAACCTTGAGAGAGCAACAATTGTATGGAAAATTGGAGAAATGCCATTTTTTGCTAACGGATATTGTTTTCCTTGGTTATATTATTTCAGGTGAAGGAATTAAAGTTGATCCAAGCAAAGTGGAAGCCATTTCTTCATGGCCAATTCCAAAAACAGTCACGGAGGTTCGTTCATTTCATGGACTTACTTCGTTCTATAGGCGGTTTATTGAAAATTTTAGCACCCTTATGGCTCCCATCACCGAATGTACAAAGAAGGGAAGTTTTCAATGGACTCCACAGGCTCAAAAGGCGTTTGAGTTGGTGAAGAAAAAGATGTGTGAAGCGCCGGTTCTAGCCCTTCCAGATTTCATGAAACCATTTGAAGTTGAGTGTGATGCAAGTGGAAAAGGAATAAGGGCTGTTCTAATCCAAGAAAAGAAGCCAATTGCGTATTTTAGTGAGAAATTGAGCCAAGGCAAATTGAATTACTCCACTTATGACAAAGAATTCTATGCCATGGTTCGAGCTTTGGATCATTGGTCACATTATTTGAGGCCACAGCCTTTCATCTTACATTCGGATCATGAATCTTTAAGGTTCATTCATGGGCAAAAGAAGTTGAATGCAAGGCATGCTAAGTGGGTGGAATTCCTACAATCTTTCAACTTTGCAACCAAGTACAAGAAGGGCAAAACCAATATTGTGGCGGATGCATTATCAAGAAGGCATAATCTTCTTGGAATCATGGAAACTAAAATTCTTGGTTTCGAGGTCATGAAGGAATCATACAAAGATGATCTTGAACTTAAGGAAATCATGGAGTCTTGCAAAAATGGAGTCCACGGTTCATTTGTCATAGTAGATGGTTTCCTTTTCAAAGGGAACAAACTTTGTGTTCCTGAAGGTGCAATTCGAGAGTTGTTGATCAAGGAAGCTCATGGAGGAGGACTTGCTGGTCATATGGGTATACAAAAGACCCTAGAAATCTTACAAAGTCATTTTTATTGGCCAAAAATGTTAGCTAATGTGCACCAAGTTTTGGCTAGGTGTTCTATTTGTCAAAGAGCCAAAATGACGTTTCATAAGGGAGAGTATAAGCCTTTACCCATTCCCGAAAGACCTTGGGAAGATTTGAGTATGGATTTCATAATGGCCTTGCCTAGAACAGCTCGTGGTAAAGATTCTATCATGGTGGTCGTTGATCGGTTTTCAAAGATGGCTCATTTCATAGCTTGTAAGAAGGTGGATGATGCGTTCTATGTGGCGCAACTTTTTTTTAAGGAAGTGGCTAGATTACATGGTTTGCCTAGAACCATAGTTTCGGATCGTGACAATAAGTTTGTGAGTCATTTTTGGAAGTCCTTGTGGAGGCTCGTGGGTACTAAGCTACTTTTCTCAACAAGCCATCATCCACAAACAAATGGTCAAACCGAAGTGGTGAACCGAATTCTTGGTTCTTTGCTTCGTGCCTTAGTGAATAAGGGAGGTAAAGATTGGGACTTGAAGTTAGCTCATGCAGAGTTTGCCTACAATAGAACTCCAAGCAAAACTAAAAAGTATTCACCTTTTGAAGTTGAGTTTCAATGGCGAAGAAGAAGAAGCAATCTACTCCTAAACCTTCAAATAACTTGAATCACCCTTCCAAATCTTCTTATCTTTGTTGAATGATGATGTTAATCGATTGAATGTTTCTAGGTTTTCTGGCTCTACTTCGATTCCAGAAGTTGATGAGGACCCTAATGAACTTGTCACTCCACCTTCTCATTTGAGTCGATTCTCGACTGAGAAGATTACTAGAGCTGAGCTGAAAGCACTTGAGGATTTTTATGCCCGATTGATCAAAGCTAATAAAACAGTACCTCAATCTATTGTTCCATTGGATGTTAGAGCTACCCCTTCCGGTTTTAATGCAGGTAGTGCTTCGAAGGGTGATTCTAAGTTGCCTGAAGGTAATCCTGTCCTTAATTTTGGATCAATCCCTCGAATCCCAAATTCAGCAGTACCTAGGGTTTCTCAAAGTACTGTTCCATTGGTTTCTAAGCTCGATTCTACTCCAGTTGCTGACCCGATTACTTTGGAAAATGTTGATGTGGTGCCTCAACAGCCTGATACTATCCCTGCTGCTATGCCAGGGTCTACTAAGCTTACGGCTAAGGGCTCTGCTCTCTCTTTTGTGGCTCATGTGCTAAAAGATGGCAAATCTGTTGCTCAATTACATCAGGCTGAAATTAATGCAGGTAATCTCAAGTGGAAGAACTCTGTAGTTTTCTATGTCATAGGCTATTATCCTACTATTATTGTTGTTCATAGATATATTGCTGAGAATTGGAGTGTTGTAGCTAAACCTGATGGTTTTGGCATGATGATGGCTATTTTCTGATTAAAATGCAAAACTATGATGATATGAATGTTATTCTTAGTGCTAGTCCACATATGTTCTTTGGTAAGGCAGTTATTGTGAAGCGTTGGTCTGATAAATGTGATTTTCATGCCGAGGTTTTGAGAACCGTTCCTATATGGGTTAAGTTACCTAACTACCTCCGAATTGCTGGGGTGTGGACACTTTTAGCAAACTGGAAAGTGTCTTAGGAGTCCCTATATGTGCTGATGAATGTACTTCAAAACAGTTGAGGGTTTCTTTTACTAGGTTGCTCATTGAAGTTGATGTAACCAAGCCTTTTCCCAAGACTATCTGGTTTGAGAGTCCATATGGTGTTTAGATTGAACAAACAGCTGTTTTTAAATGGACACCCCCTTTTTGCAGCAAATGCAACAAAGTGGGCCATGACTGTACTATTCCTAGGAAGACTCAGCTTCAAAAGAAGCAGGTGGCTTCTAAGGAGCAGCCTAAGCAGCAAGCAAAGGTTTGGGTTGCTAAGCCCCAACTTGCCACTATTCCTGCACCTGAACCTAGTGTGCCTAAATATGGGGGTAATGGTACTGTTCATAATGCTGGTGTTTTCACTCCTGCACCAACTACTTTGCAAGCTAATTCTGATAATGATTGGAGAGTGGTGGGGAGGAAACATAGAAGTCATAGTAATCCTCCTGTCTTTACTAATGTTCCTAATTCTAATACTTATGCTGCTTTGATTATGGTGCCGTCTGAGATGGATGTTTATGTTGCTTTGATTATGGTGCCGTCTGAGATGGATGATTATGGTGCCGTCTGAGATGGATGCTTTGATTAGGAAACTACTCCCTCCTTGCTGCAAAGTGCTCCATTTCACATACATGGATTGCTTGTAATTAGAAGGCACAAATCGTCCCCTAAGTTTCTTCCTAAGCTTGGTCCATGTAGAAATACGAGTTTTCCCATTGCTTTCTCGTTTCCTTTGGACTCCTTTCAACCAAGTTTCAGCATACTTGGCTATCTTTACCTTCGCAATCTTGTACTTTTGTTCATCTTCCTCAACGTCTTTGAACTCAAAGTACCTCTCAAGTGATTGCTCCCACTCTAAGTACTTCTCAGGGTCAAGAGTACCATCAAAAAGGTCTACATCCACCTTTAGACTCTTGTCATCATATCTAGGAGGGTTTTGACGCCCATCCCTTTGTTCTTGTGTCAACAAACGAGCCATTAGAGCCATTATATTACCATGTAGTTGCTCATTGGTTTCCAAGAGTCTTTGTTGGTTTTCCTCCATCATTATAAGTCTCCTTTGGTCAATGGTTTCATTTGGGTTCGCTTGATCCATTTTGGACAGAAATTCCCCCTACCTGACGCGCCAAATGATGTAAAAACTAATAGAAAGTCTTAGTTAATACAAGCTTAATGGATCAAATTTAAGTGGAAAGAAAAAAAGGTTGGTGTTTTAAGTCAAATTACGGGTAAAGGTTTGTAGGTTGTTTTGGAAATGGTTAAGGAACGTTTTATAGGGGAAAGAAGGATTAGTTTGTAAGGATTACTCACTTAAACAAACAAGATATGTAGGAAAGGATTACTCACTTAAAACCCACTAGTTGTTTAATTTGCATGGAAGGAAAACTCACTTAACCACTCAAATTCGTCAAGTTAAACTTGGCAACAAAACAATTTATCTTAGCAACAAGAATAAATAGTTTTTAAGGAGAAAACTTTCTTAATTCATATATCATAATCTGCCATACACTTACATTTCATAAGCTTAAATAAAGACATCAAACTAGTACTAAACTACACGCATTAAACAAGCTTAATGTGTGTTTATTGTAACTAAACATGAAAGCTAAAACCTAGCCTAGAATCACGCCTAAGCTAAGCAGATTTTCTTAACTGATTTAGGCTTTAATAACCCTTAATTAACCTCTTAAAAACTGCTGAAAAGAAGCTTAAAAACAGCCATAAAGAACCAGCAAAAACGTGGAGTAATCTCCCCTTGATTCATGCCTTTCTTCATGCTAAATGTTTATGACTTGCAATGAAGTTTCTTCTTGCTTCAAGGACGCCTTTTCCTATGCCTAAGACTGTTCAAAACGTGCCTAGGATGCCCATTAACATTCACAACCAGAATGTAAACAAGTAAACCCTTGGTTAGCAAGAAACGGTCCATGCGCACAAAAAGTATCTAACACTTGATCTTCAAATGACTTAGCAAAAATGATTTCTTTGTGAATTGGACTTGTAGGATGATCATGCTTGATTGGACTAATGGACTCTTCATGATTTGCATCAATTTGATTCAATTAAATTTGTTGAATGCATTTGATTTTCTTTCGATTCAAAAAGGTTTTTTTGAATACGTTTGACTTTCGTTAGATTCAAAAAGATTTGTTTGAATGTGCTAGACTTTCATTTGATTCAATTAGGTTTGTTGAATGCATTTATTTTTTTCGTTCGATTCAAAACTCTTTGTTTGAATGTGTTTGACTTTCATTTGTTTCAAAAATATTTGTCTGAATGTGTTTGACTTTCATTTGATTCAAACAACTTTGTTAGAATGTGTTTGACTTTTATTTGATTCAAAAAGATTTGTTTGAATGTGTTTGGCTTCCATTTGATTCAAAAAGCATGGTTTAAATGTGTTAGACTTTCATATGATTCAATTAGCTTTGTTGAATGCATTTGACTTTTATTCAATTCAAAAAGCTTTATTTCAATGTGTTTGACTTTCATTTGATTCAAAAACCTTTGTTTGAATTTGTTTGACTTTCTTGTGATTTTAAAAAGATTTGTTTGAATGTGTTTGTCTTTCATTTGATACAAAAAGATTTGTTTTAATTTGTTTGACTTTCATTTGATTCAATTAAATTTGTTGAATGCATTTGATTTTCATTCGATTCAAAAAGCTTTGTTAAAATACGTTTGACTTTCATTTGATTCAAAAAGCTTTATTCGAATGTGCTATACTTTCATTTGATTTAATTAGCTTCGTTGAATGCATTTAACCTTCATTCAGTTTAAAATGCTTTGTTTGAAAGTGTTTGACATTCATTTGATAAAAAAAATCTTTGTCTGAATGTGTTTGACTTTCATTTGATCCAAAACGCTTTGTTTGAATGTGTTTGACTTTCATTTGATTCAAAAAGATTTGTTTGAATGTGTTTGGCATTCATTTGATTTAAAAAGCTTTGTTTTAATGTGTTAGAATTTCATATGATTTTATTAGCTTTGTTGAATGCATTTGACTTTCATTCAAGTCAAAAAGCACTACTTGAATGTGTTTGACTTTCAATTGATTCAAAAACCATTTGTTTGAATGTGTTTCACTTTCATTTGAGTCAAAAAGCAGTGGTTGAATGTATACGTCTTTCATTTGATTCAAATAGATTTGTTTTAATGTGTTTGAATTTCATTTGATTCAAAAAGCTTTGTTTTAAGGTGTTTAACTTTCATTTGATTCAAATAGATTTGTTTTAATGTTATTTAATTGTGTTCGACTTTTATTTGATTCAAAAAGCTTTATTTATAGTGTATGACTTTCATTTGATTCAAAAAGCTTTATTTATATGTGTATGACTTTCATTTGATTCATAAAGCTTTATTAGAATATGTTTAACTTTTCTTTGATTAAAAAAAGATTTGTTTGAATGTGTTTGAGGTTCGTTTGATTTAATTAAATTTGCTGGATGCATTTGATTTTCATTCGATTCAAAAAGCTTTGTTTGAATGTGTTTGACTTTCATTTGATTCAAAATGCTTTGTTTGAATGTGTTTGACTTTCATTTGATTCAAAAAAATTTGTTTGAATGTGTTTGGCATTCATTTGATTCAAAAAGCTTTGTTTGAATGTGTTAGACTTTCATTTTATTCAATAAGCTTCGTCGAATGCATTTGACTTTCATTCAATTCAAAAAGCTTTGTTTGAATGTGTTTGACTTTCATTTGATTCATAATGTTTTGTTTTAATGTGTTTGTCTTTTATTTGATTTGAAAAGCTTTGTCTGAATGTGTTTGACTTTCATTTTATTCAAAAAGCTTTGATTGAATGTGTTTGTCTTTTATTTGATTCAAAAAGATTTGTTTGAATGTCTTTGGCATTCATTTGATTCAAAAAGCATTGTTTGAATGTGTTAGACTTTCATATGATTTAATTAGCTTCGATGAATGCATTTGACTTTCATTCAATTCAAAAAGTTTTGTTTGAATGTTTTTTACTCACATTTGATTCAAAAACCTTTGTTTAAATTTATTTTACTTTCTTGTAATTTAAAAAGCTTTGTTTGAATGTGTTTGTCTTTCATTTGATTCACAAAGTTTTGTTTTAATGTGTTTGACTTTCATTTGATTCAATTTAATTTGTTTAATGCATTTGATTTTCATTCGATTCAAAAAGCTTTGTTTGAATACGTTTGACTTTCATTTGATTCGAAAAGCTTTGTTTGAATGTGCTATACTTGCTTTCATTATTTGATTCAATTATCTTTTTTGAATGTATTTAACTTTCATTTAATTTAAAAATCTTTGTTTGAATGTGTTCGACATTCATTTGATTCAAAAAAGCTTTGTTTGAATGTGTTTTGCATTCATTTGATTTAAAAAGCTTTGTTTGAATGGTTAGACTTTCATATGATCTAATTAGCTTTGTTGAATGCATTTGACTTTCATTTAATTCAAAAGCTCTGTTTGAATGTGTTTGACTTTCATTTGATTCAAAAACCTTTGGTTGAATGTTTTTGTCTTTCATTTGATTCTAATAGTTTTTTTTTATGTGTTTAAATTTTGTGTGATTCAAAAACCTTTGTTTGAAGGTGTTTAACTTTCATTTAATTGAATTAGTTCATTGAATGCATTTGACTTTTATTCGATTCAAAAACTATATTTAAATGTGTCCAACTTTCATTTGATTTTAAAAGCTTTATTTGTACGTGTTGACTTTCATTTGAGTCAAAAAGGTTTGTTTGAATGTGTTTAACTTTTCCTTGATTTAAAAAGATTTTTTGAATCTTTTTGAGGTTCGTTTGATTTAATTAAATTTGTTGGATGCATTTGATTTTCATTCGATTGAAAAAGCTTTGTTTGAATGTGTTTCGGGGGTTTTTGTCCCTCGGGAGAGTTACAACACTGAAACTGGATTCAATAATGGACGCCTGTACCTGCAAAGCAAACGGACCGCTGAATGGTCGGTGGTCCACCTCTGAAGATTAAGTTAGTAAACGTTCGGTAATAAAACGTGCGGAAGTAAAGTTATCTGCTTGGATTCCAAGCTCGGGTAAAGTGCTGTCTGTTCTTTGAAAATGACAACTCTGTAGTAAGTGACGTATTGTCTCGTAGTGCGTGAATATTCTCTCTCTTTTTCTGTGTATGTATTTCTGTCTTGTCATAAATGTAAGAATGTCCCTATTTATAGGGTCCTTTTAGAAAGTGTGCCCTCCTTAGGATCTGGTGACCTAGGGATTAGGGCACGCCGTTTTTTAAGGGCCCCTTGGGATTTGGGCCTTGAAATCCGCCATTCCCAGGGGGCAATATCAGCGTGAAACGTGTCACCATCTGGAAGGTCCAAGTAGGTGCCCCTTCCAGTGACAGATGTCATGCTCTGATTGGGCCACTTGGCAGGGTATAAAATACCCAAATCAGAATGTGTTTGACTTTCATTTGATTCAAAAAGGTTTGTTTGAATGTGTTTGACTTTTATTTTATTCAAAAAGATTTGTTTGAATGTGTTTGGCATTCATTTGATTCAAAAAGCTTCGTTTGAATGTGTTAGACTTCCATTTGATTCAATAAGCTTCGTTGAATGCATTTATTTTTCATTCTATTTAAAAAGCTTTGTTTGAATGTGTTTGACTTTTATTTGATTCAAAAAACTTTGTTTTAATGTATATATGACTTTTATTTGATTAAAAAAGCTTTGTTTGAATGTGTTTAACTTTCCTTTGATTTAAAAAGATTTGTTTGAATGTGTTTTACAGTCATTTGATTCAATTAAATTTGTTGAATGCATTTGATTTTTTTTTTTTTTTTGGTAAATAGAAATTTTATTACCAAAGTAAACAAATTACAGCATACAAAGTTAATGCTTACAAAAGCTAAGCAAAAACTCATCCCAAACACCAACGACCAAAAGGCCATACAACCACAAAACGACCAAAAGGCCATACAACCACAAAACAAGTTCTAAAGTCAAATCTAGCCACCTTTTATGAAGGGTTCTTGGAGACAAAGAACAACTTCTGGCGTCAAGCAATTGGCCACCTTCTAGGAAGGGTTCCAGAACCAAGGACCAGACAAGAAACCTAAACAAAACTCCAAAAACACCAGCAAACACAACACAACTACAATAACAGGAGATGTCTATCAGCAGCAGAACACCTGCAAGCAACTCTGAAAACAATGTCCCTGAAAACAACCTCTATCGGCAAACAAACTCTTGAAAAAACAGTATTGTTCTTCTGAATCCAGATAGCATAAATTGTTTTAGCAAGAAACATCATATGCAGTCTACCAGCAGCTCTAGATTTCCTGCAAAATCTGATGCTCGAGCTGACTTCATGACAAAAAGGTTGGACTACTTTCCTGCACTTCAATAAAGTTAATACCTTTTGCAAGATTTGTTTAGAATATGAGCATTCAAAGAACAATTGATGAGTATTCTAAACAACATTCACACACAGCACACAAGTTGTATCACACAACATATTCCAAGTTTTAACCATGTCTTTAGTAACAAGCCTATTATGCAAAGCCATCCACAGAATAAAAACACTTTTTGGGGAAGCTGCATTGTTGGAAACAAGTCTTCTCCAATCAGTTTTAGGAGCTTGAAGTCTAAGAAACCTATAAAGTTTTTTAATTTTCATTCCATTTCCATGCTTCACTTTATCCCACCCTCCTATATCATCAATAACTTGTCTGCATTTTAGGATCTATTTCAGAACCCAAGAACTTTTTAGAGGAACAGGAGCTTCCCAAACATCCCTATTCTTGAAATAGTAAATGTGAACCCATTTCACCCATAAAGAATCAGCTTCATGAGTAATATCCCACAAAAGCTTAGTGATAGCAGAAATGTCCACTTAGGGAGAGATATCACATTCCAACCGCCACTCACTTTAGGCAGACAGACTGTGTTCCAGGCTACTAAGGCTTTCCTTGAAGGATTTGACTTCCCAGTCCAAAGAAAAGCTCTAAATCTAGCTCCAATCTCTTTCAAAATCTTCTTAGGCAACACAAAGATATGAGACCAGTAAGTCTGAACCCCAAAAAGAACACTCTTGACCAATTGGAGCCTACTAGCATATGAAAGGTGCTTAGCAGTCCAACCAGTAATTCTAGAAGTAACTATATCAACTAGAGGTTTGCACTGACCAATAGGGGGTAAGCTTCTTTGAAGAAAGAGGCAATCCCAGATATCTAAAAGGGATAGTTCTAGGAGAAACTCCAAGAACCTGAAGGAGAACATTTTGATCAGTTTCATTTATACCACCAAAGTAAGCAGTGGCGGAGCCAGGATTTATAATCCGGAAGGTCAAATTTCAAATATTTAATAAAATCGACAAAAATTTTGAGAAAAAAAGATTATCACATAAATTGCTTAATACGAGTATACATTTTTGTTACGGACAAGACAATTATTCTTATATGGCAAAAGAGTAGTTTTTATAACTTTGATTGCATATTAAGAAAATTATCAACAAAAAAAATTTGTTTGGTGAACCCCAATTTTAAGTTATGTTATCCCCAATAAATCCAAAAATACGATTTATCAAAAACTAAGAGTTTTAACAATATGAAAATAGATATAAAGGGATTAGGGTTACATTCGAAGAAAAATAAACATAACTTTATTTGACTAATAAAATTATTACAGTGTGTTCTGTAAAAATAAAATTAGAAATTTAGTTCCAAACACTATAAAATAAAAGATTTGAATTTAGGCACACATAATTAAAGATATAAAAAATACGGAGATATGTATTCATTACAAATAGTTGAATAGCACATTATTAATCATTAAATAAAAGACGGTACTTAATTAAATAGTTAATTGAGAATAGTTAGAGGTTTAATAACTTATAATACTTTAAATTTATAAATTATATATTATAAAATATAATCCTAAACAAGTATATAAAAAGGGGGAAAATCCAAAAACAAGAAAAAGAAGTTAAATGACAGTAATTTGTATAAACTTTAAAATGAAATAAATATTAAGTCTAATAAGAGGAGAGAAAAAAAAGTATACAAAAAAATGTATGAGTAAGCAGTCAAAACTAGGAACAAGAGAGGAAAAGGAAGCCTTATTCAAGGCCCAACAACCACTAAACCATCTCTTATCTTTATAATACAAATTGTTTATGTAATTTATATAAACGTTTTACGGTATCTTTTTATGCTAACGAAAATCAACCTTTTTTTTAAATGGGGGGACAGCTGTCCCCCCATGTTCTTAAAGTAGCTTCGCCACTACCGTCTTCCAATAGGAATTGTTACATACTTGTAGCCGTTAACTTTGTGTCCAAGTGGGTCGAGGCCATAGCTTCACCAATAAATGATGCCAAGGTAGTCATTAAGCTTTTCAAGAAGACCGTATTTCAAGTTTTGGTGTCCCACGAGCTATCATCAGTGATGGAGGTACTCACTTCCATGAAAGACAATTGGACAACCTCCTAAAGAAGTATGGATTATATCATAGAAATGGACTTAGTTACCACCCTCAAACTAGTGGTCAAGTTGAGGTCTCTAATAGGGAAATCAATTGCGGTTCTAGAGAAGGTAGTGGCCAAGTCAAGGAAATATTGGAGTATGAAGCTAGATGACACACTTTGGGCGTCGAACCGCATTTAAGACACCAATTGACTTCACCTTATATACTAGTATATGGTAAGGCATGTCATCTTCCCGTGGAGTTGGAATACAAAGCTTTTTGGGCGATCAAGGAGCTTAAAATGGATTCTAAGGTTGCAGGTAAAAAAAGACTTCTCCAACTCAATGAGTTGGATGAGTTTAGATTGTCGGCGTATGACAGTGCACGAATCTACAAGGAAAAGACCAAGAAGTGGCACGACAAGAGGATCCTACAAAAAGAGTTCGTACCAGGTGACAAGGTTCTATTCTTTAACTCTAGATTGAAGATTTTTCCAGGAAAACTAAAGTCTAGGTGGTCAGGCCCCTTCACTGTAACTAAGGTGAACAAGTTTGGTTCGGTTGAGCTAGTGATTGATAAAGGTGATGAGTTCAAGGTGAATGGCCAACGATTGAAGGTGTATTATGAGGGCGCTACTATTAGAGTTGTGGAGGAAACCCTCCTAACTCCACTTCCATCTTGAGCCACATGGTGGTAAGAAGGTCGTGCGGGACCTAGATAAATCAGTGCTTTGCGGGAGGCAACCCGTATTTCTTGCTTTGTAGACTAGTTTTTCCTTTCCTTTATTTTTTTATTTTATTTTTTTAAGAGAGTTGAGGAGAGTGCAAATTTACCTTAAATAGTAAGGAGATCTAAAGAGAAAAAGTAGAAGAAGTTGTGTACTCCGAGCTGGGCAGGGGCTCGATCGGGTGATGTTTTCCCGATCGGGCGTGCAAGTAAAGCACGAAATTATGCAAAAAAAATACGCCCGATCGGGTAAGGAGCCCCGATCAGGCGCGCAAGTGAAGAAATTTCGGAGCTTTAACTCGCCCGATCGGGCGAGGCTTGCCTGATCGGGCGCGCAAGTGAGATAAGAAATTCGAGGGAAATTCGCCCGATCGGGCGCAATTTTGGAGAAATCGAGTGAAGACAAAAAGATATGTCAGGCGAATTGGATGAGAAAAATACTTCGATTTCGCGCCCGATCGGGCGCGCAAATGCAACTTTGAGAATCAAGTAATTCGCCCAATCTGGCGCGCCTAAATTAGGCCGTGATACTTAAATTGTTTTTCTCCTCCCTTCTCCTCTTTTCCTCCATACTTCCTCTTCTTCATTCACTCTTTCTCTCTCTAAACTCCATTTTCACACCTTCAAACTCACCTTTTCTTCAAGATCTCCTCCGATTCTCCAATCAAAACCCATAAATTTTCACATAATCTTCATCCTCTCACTTTCCTCTACATTCTCCATACAATTTTTCCCACTTTCTCTCAACATTTATGAAAACCCTAAGAGAGAGAAAGCTTAAAATTCATCAAGTTCCTACTCCAATGGCTTCCAAGAGATCTAGGAAACAAAGGGGTGAAAGTTCAAGGCAACAACAACCACCAATGGTTGACCCGGAACTCCAAATTCCGGGGTGGAGCGAGGTGGTGATCACCTCAACAAAACAACGGGCTAGGATGCTTAACCTCATTCAGAGGTAGGTAATTTCTACACGCTTTGTACATCATTCTATGTTGTCTAGAATAGGAATTGATAAACCGGTAGAAAAATTATTTTAGGGTATTGGAATGAGTGGCTTCTTTCAAATGCATTATGATACTTATGATTATTTGACTTTGGAATTTATTTCTAGTTTAAATGTGATTAAATCTAATGCTTTGATTACTCATGTTTAATTCTGATTGCTTTACAATGATGTGCGAATGACTTTGAAAGAATTGGTAAATTGTTTGAGCTAAAACCGGATCAACCCATTGAACCTTCCCAAGATCATATTGTCGTGGTCTATAAAAAACTCATAGGGGAGGGTTTAACTAACCTCCAACATGCTAAGAGAACTTGAATTCAACATCCCGTGCCAATATTTTGGCAACGGCTTGTTGGCCTCATCATCTTTGGGAGGCGTGAACCGGCTAATGTGAGGAGGAATGAGTTAGAGTTGTTGGCCTCCTATGTGATCCCTAGCGGCGAAAAATTAAACATCCTGCATAGGATAGCCCAACACTTCCAAAGGGCGGCCAATGCGGCTGAAGGGGGTAGGTCTAGGGCACCTATCTATTTTGGTGGGTTGGTTACCCACATTGCGGTCAAACATCTAGGTTTCACCCCTACCGACCATAGGAAAGTAGAGGGTTCTACCCTTAGGGACCTTTCTTACCTAGGAGGCCTTAATTGGATCCAACCCATGGGTGGTGAAACATGGTGGATAATCCACCGAGAGTCAGGTAGGAGAGACCAAGCCTTTAAGCTACCCAACCCCACCTTGAGTAAATTTGAGAAGGGTAAGCCTTCCTACACATTCGAGTTAGATGGTCAAGGGGAGGCTCAAGCGGCTCACCATACACCACCCCACAAACAACTTCAATTCTAACCACCACCCCAACCTTACACACATGACATCCCTACCTCTTCCGTTAATTATAACATTGATTCTCATGCCCCATATGACTTTTTGGCTTTTAGGAGCCAACTCGATAGGATTGAGAGGGGACAAGGATGAGTAGAGGGTTTAGTGCAAAACCTTGACACTAGAGTAGGTTCTCTAGATAGGAGGGTTGGGTATGTGGAGAGAAACCTAGGGAGGGGTTTATACCCCATGTACAATGACTATAAACGCCGAGGGGCTATTCCCCCCGAGACTCTTATTTCCGATTGGTTTCAATACCCTTTAGGAGGGTATTCGACCCTCGGTGCCTATGGTAGTTATGTGGACTATTCTTCGGTCCATGGTTATAGGGCCGATGCTCCTTTTGGTGGGATTGGGGGAATGTGGACCCTAACTACTTTGCAGGTGGTTTGGGTTATGGTGGCGTTGGTTCGAGCCATGGAGGTGCTGGCTCTAGCCATGGTGGAGGCTACTCGAGGATGGATGAGGATGAGGATGATGATGAGGAATAGCTACTCCTAGGTACACACCCAAGTCAATGAGGGCATTGCTTGATTTGGCTTGGGGGAGATGATCTTGTACATATTGTAACTCTCTCTCTCTTTTCTCAATTTATTGCTTTCTAGTATAGATTAAATTGCTTTCTAGTGTAGTTTTGATTACTTTCCTATATGAAAAATACAAAAAAAATTGAAAAAAAAAAATCCAAAAATACGTTCCAATGAATTGTAAATCATGCTACCCTGTGCCCAATACTTGAAAAATATTGTTTTGATTCTTGGTATATGATAATGAGCATTGTGAATTTGTTGATCATGATTTGAACATTGATTGTTCGAATGCCTAAACATGCGTTAATTTTGCCCAACTATTTGTGAATATAGTGCTTGACTATTTGATTTGGTTAGGAATTGTGTGATAGTTCTTGGTATGTCAATGAATTTGAGTATTGGTTTGCAACTATGTGTAATGTTTGTATGGCTTAATATTATGCACATTGAGGAGGACGAAGGCATTTGTTCTTTTTGGTAGCCTTCAGACGATATTAGATAAATTTGTTCCCTTCTTGCTACCCATGTTGTTGCTTGTGTCCATATATTGATTATTTAGCCACATTACAAGCCTATATGAGCCATATTGGTTACTAGTCCCAAGCTTGGCTTGGGGAAGCTATTAGTTAGTGAGGTGAGGGAGTTGTGGTGTGCATATCATTTTCACAATGTGGGAATAAAAGAAGAGTGTTTGTTCTTTTGATTTTTTGGTTGGAAAAATTGTTGATGGTTTGTTGTTCAAGAATGAAAAAATATTCCAATGTGAGATAAAAAAGAAAAAAAAAATCAAAAGAAAAAAAATTGTTTCAAATATTCAAATGTTCAATGTGAAGGTTGCTCAAGAAAAAAAAGAGAAAAGAATTCAAAAAAAAAAAAGAAGTTCAAGTTTGAAAAAAAAGAAAGAAAAGAAAGAATGAGTTCTAAGTTTGTTTTATTTCACTCTAATTCTGTATTATCATATTTTTGTGAGTGGATGTGTAAGTGTTGGGATTGTTGTTATGTATGGGATTGTTTGGTGAACTTTTGTGGAGTTAAGTTATGATTGGAGATGATTTGGTCATTTTTTATTTTTTACCTTGGGTTTTGTTAGGACATGTGTTGTAGCCAAGCCTAACAACTTGGTTATGGACATTTCTTTGGTTCAAGATGTAGCATCATGTATTGGTGCTATGCATTCTATCCATGGGCAGCAAGATATTTAACCCCTTGAATTTCTTGTTGTTCTTATTAACTAGTTTATTCTAGTACATTTTATGCTTTGAATAAATTGTAAACTTTAGTCATACTTTAAGTTTGCATATTAGTTATATTTTTCTTAGTTCTGTTTAGATGATTTTAGTTCGAAACATATTGTCACATTCACACAAAAGTACAAGTGCAAAGATACATCAAAATGGCAGCCATTTAAGCTTGGAATCCGAAATTCCTTTACAAGGAATTTCAAAGCTTTGACTTGGGAGTTACAATCAGTTTTCAAAGAGGAATTACAAGCCTTAACTTCAGCCTTCAAGTGGCGTATATCAGTCGACGTTGGAGCATCTAAAGCCTTAATTTCAGCCTTCAATTGGCTGTTTAATTCAGTCAGCTTTGGAGCAACTAAAGGGCGCCCAAGTACACCCTTGTCCACATACATTCAAGCCAATTTCAAGGCTTGAACTAAGGAGGAGTTACACTTCTTTGCTGTTTGAATTTGGGCGTGAATATTGGAGGAAATACATCTCCAACTTGCTGCTTGGATGGGCGTGAATCAAGGGGAGTTACACTCTCTTAATTCTGATTTTATTTCAGCATTAATTTGGAGGTTATAAACCACCATTTTCTCTTTGATGTATCTAGTTAAATAAGGCTTCTTTTATTAATGTATCTAGACAACAAAAAGCTGATTTGTACTTAGCTTTAGCTTAGGCGTGTAACAAATGAGCTGAACAGCCACTTAAGTTAGCTTGTACTTAAGGATTCTTGTTTACTATAAATAGCAAGCAAATGTGAATGAAAAAATCAGATTATTCAAACAAAAAACTTGTTTTACATTCGTTTCTTGGATTAGAAACAAAAACCTGAAATTCTTGGATTTGGAATTTCGTTTCCTTTGCTTAGTTAGCTAGTTTAGGCTACTAGTTGGCTTGTGATCTTAGGAATCCAAAACGTTTCTTAGTGGTGTGACTTTATCTAAGAAGCCTTTGGTTCTTTAGCCTTATCTATCCCTTGGTTTATCCCTTGTGTATTTCGAGTGTTACTCCTAATATACAACATTTGGCGCTAGAAGGAGGGGGATCTAGCAAAACAAATACCCAAACACATACCCCAAACACATACCCCAAACACAAACCATGTCTGACATCCCACCCCCTAATTGGCAAGAATATGTCAATAAGGTTGCACAAGAGAAAGAAGATATGGAGCAACAAATGCAATATTTGCAAGATCAGTTAAAAGATCTTTCTACTAAGTTGGGCCATCAAAAAGAGGGCTCACCCAATCATAGTGATGAAGAATTGAGTGAATCTAATTTCAATCACAATGATAGACCTTTTCATGAAAGAGAAAGGTCACGGCCTAATAATGACATTAAGGCTGACATCCCGGAGTATTATGGAAAACTTGATGCTGATGAGTTTGTAGAATGGCTTAGAACGGTGGAGAGAGTGTTTGATTACAAGCAAACACCGGAAGAAAAAAAGGTGAAGATTGTAGCCTTGAAGTTAAGAAAATATGCCTCAACTTGGTGGGCTAGTGTGTGTGCTAAAAGGAAAAGGCAAGACAAAGAGAAAGTGAGATCGTGGACCAAGAAGAAAAAGATGCTGAAACAAAAGATTATTACCACATACTATGTGCAAGAAAACTTTTCCAAGTTGCACAACCTCAAACAAGGTACAAAATCAGTAGAAGGATAAGCTAGGGAATTTGAAGGATTTGTCATGAAGTGTGGAGTAGAGGAAAATATACCTCAAACATTGGTGCACTTTTTGGGAGGACTTGACCTAAAAATAGCCAATGTGGCCGAGCTACACCCTTACACCACCCTTGAAGAGCTCATTACCTTAGCACATAAGATTAAGAAGCAACAAAAATCAAGAGGCAAAAGTGAATCATCACGTTTTGCACCTCAAACCTCATTTCCCCAAAAAAAGCAAACATCCAATTTCCCACCTTTCAAACCCACATCCAATCAGCCTACTTCTAAACCACCTTCACAAAACACCCAAAAATCCAACCCAAAACCAGCCCCAAGAAGATGTTTTAGGTGTCAAGGCCTTGAACATTTGGCTAGTGATTGTCCAAATATAAAGATTGTCACTTTGATTGAACATGAAGAGGAGGACGAATTGGAAATTGAAGTGGACAGCAAACTTGAGGAGAATGATAAGTATGCGTGTCTTGGACCGGATGAAGGAGAATGCTTTGTGGTTCGACGTACACTAAGCAATATGATTGGCAAAGAAGGGAGCTTGCAACGTGAGGCAATCTTTCACACTCGTTGCACCATTGGTGGTAAGGTATGTACCTTGATTATGGATGGAGGTAGTTGTACCAATGTAGCTTTACAAGTAATGATAGACAAGCTGAAAATAAAAACCGTCCCTCACCCTAAACCTTATGTGATTCAATGGCTAAATCATGGTAAAGGGATTCAAGTAACACTGATCCAAAGTGGACATCTAATGAACCTGTTGCTTTAGTCTTAGAGACTCTTGGGTTTTTCCCATTCACAAAGAAGGGTGAAATTCTATGCTGCATTTCATGGGAAGATTGAAGATTGGTACACGGTTGGCTAGCATCACATTTTGGACGCATTTCATGACTATTTTGGGCGTGTGGATCCTAGGCCATTTACTATCTATTATTAACTTATGTGCTAGTTAATGTTGCTGAAATAATGCCAAGAATCTAGCTCTTGGCCGGTTGTAATGGGGGGGTTATCAATAGGCTTTATTATGCTTTCATTACTTAGCTTAAATCAAGGCTTAAATCAAGGAGGAAACCATTGGCTGTTGGCCTTTCATTCTTGGACGGTTTTCCTTGGCTTTTGGTGTGCTTTTGCTGCTCCTTTCCTCTATAAAAGGGAGAGCAAAACAGAAATTAAAAGGCAGTTTTGAGATTTGATAAATACCTTGTGTTTATAGCATTTTAACTTAGAGTTTGTCTCAAGTTCAAGTGTTCCCTTATTGCTTTGAGTGAGTCTTGAGTGATAAGCTTAGGAGAGATTGAGTGAGTCTTATCTCTGGCCTAAAACCCCAAAACTTTAAGTGTGTCCTTGAGTTTTGGCCCTTTTATCTTGTTCCATGATATTTGAGTATTCTAACTATAAGTATTTTTAAATCCATCAACCCATATTCGGGAGGGGGTATTTAGATTTACATCATCTGGTATCAGAGCCTATTTAAGGGTTTTCTTAAAGAAAATTGAGTTTGAAGGCGTTTGGAGCAAAACGGCAGAATTCAATCAGTTTGGAGTTGCGGTTTGAGAAGGACATATCTCCTTCGTTTTCTGTCCAAATCGAGTTATTTCTTTTTTGAATCTGGATATGTTTTTGCGTAGATTACTCACAAAAATTTTCAGATATTTTGGAATCTTTCTGCTAATAAACTGGGCAGGTTTTTCGCAGCAGCGCAGAAAAGAGGCAAAACCGGGAAGGCAGAATTCAATTGAAGATTTCTCCCTCATCCGAAAAGCTTTTGAGGAATTTCTTTTTTGCAAATTGGTTGTTTTGATCTGAATATTCTGAATTTGTAAGCCTTTAAGAGTCTAGAGGCAATTTTCGTTTTTCATTTTGTCTCTAATTTCGGCAGTTTTCATTGTACTTGTAATATCCAAGCAAAAATAGTGGAAATCATGTCTAGTGAGGAGCTTGCTAGAATGTTGCAAGTAATCACTGAAAAATTGGAGAATTTGGAGAAAAAAACAGAAGAGAGTGAAGTCTCTAGGGCACAACAAGATACTAGGATGGATGTCATATCTGATATGCTCCTTAAAGCCACTAGGAAAATAAATGAATTAGAGGAGGAGGATGAAAATAGTGGTAACAATTTTAGACAATTTGAGGAAGATAGGGGTCTAAAAATTGATATGCATGAATTTGATGGAGGGCATGATTGTGAGGCTTTCTTAGATTGGGTTAGGCAAATTGAAACCGTTTTTGATTACAAGGGGTATGATGATAGGAAACGGTTCAAGTTGGCTGTCCTTAAACTCACTAAACTAGCTGCATTGTGGTATGAAAACCTCAAGTCAAATAGAAGAAGAGAAGGGAAAGATAAGATAGACTCGTGAGAAAAATTAAAAAAGAAAATGAGGGAAAAATGGGTAAGTAAAGAGTATGAACAAAATCAATACTTAAAATTAACCCACCTATCACAAGAAAACATGAGTGTGGAGGATTACATAAAAGAATTTGAAAGGTTAGGCTTGACTTGCGACTTGCAAGAAAAGGAGGCTTACAAAATTGCTAGATTTGTCAAGGGGTTGACCAAAGAAATTAATAGGAAAGTGGAAGTTACTCATTATGCCACTTTTAGTGATGTATGCAAACTAGTTTTGAAGTATGAGTCTCAACTTAAAGAAAAAAAGGGAGAAAGAGAAGCCCAAAACTTCTTCTTTCAAGAATACTTCGAAATTTACTCCTTTCAACTCTAAAGGGAGTACTTTTCAAAGTAAAACCTTTTCACCTAGCTCATCAAAAGGGAAAGAAAAACAAGTAGTTTCGCCTAGTGAGCTTTCAACTAGGAGAAAATGCTTCAAGTGTCATGGGAGAGGACATATTGCATTGGAATGTCCTAGTAAGAGTGTGTTAACAGCCTCTCAATGTGCTCTCATGGATGAGGAAGAAAAGGTCTATAACTTTGTGGCTCATGAGGAGGGTTGCGAGTTTGATGAAGAGTATGAGGAAGAGATTCAACCCGAAGATGAGTTCAACATGATGGTGGTTCGTAGAATCTTGTATAATGAACCCGAAATTGATCTTAAACAACGAAACAACTTGTTCCACACTAGATGCAAGATAGGAGAGAAGACTTGCAATGTGATTGTTGATAGTGGTGCCCAAACAGATGTTGTTTCATCCGAGGCTGTGAGTAAATTGAAGCTACCCACTAGAGACCATGGTGAACCTTACAAGCTCAATAGGTTGAATGATGGCACAAGCATTAGAGTCAAGAAGCAAGCATTGGTGTCTTATTCCATTGGAGGGTTCGAAGATGAGCGTTGGTGTGATATTCTTCCTATGGATGCGTGTCATTTGTTGCTTGGAAGACCGTGGCAGTTTGATCATGATTCGGAGCATAAAGGGAAAACTAATGTGTATATTGTAACTACCAAAAATGGTAGAAAAGTTAAGTTAGTGCCTTTACCTCCTAAAGTTGCTAAGAAAGAAAAAGAGAAAAGCAACTATCTTGTAACTTGTAATGAATATGAACGAATAATGTAAGAAATGGGGGGAGGGTATGCTTTGGTGGTAAGGACCAAAGATGATAATGGTACTACTTGTATTAACTCATCCATGCTAAATGAGTTATTAGAAGAGTACCAAGATGTGTTCCCCAATGACTTGCCCAAAGGCCTACCTCCAATTAGAGGCATTGAGCACGCCATTGACTTAATTCCAGGAGCACCTTTGCCCAACAAGGCTGCCTATAGGTGTAATCCGGAAGAGAGTAAGGAACTTGAAAAGCAAGTGAACGAATTACTTGAGAGAGGTTATGTGAGAGAAAGCCTTAGTCCTTGCGCGGTTCCAGCCCTCTTAGTACCAAAAAAAGATGGTACTTGGAGAATGTGTGTTGATAGTCGTTCCATTAACAATATAACGGTCAAATACCGTTTTCCTATGCCTCGATTGCAAGATATGTTAGATGAGTTGAGTGGTGCCTTAGTCTTTTCCAAAATAGATTTAAGGAGTGGGTACCATCAAATGAGAATTCGAGAGGGGGATGAGTGGAAGACGGCTTTCAAAACAAAACAAGGGTTGTATGAGTGGTTAGTGATGCCATTTGGGTTTGCAACGCCCCAAGCTCCTTCATGAGATTGATGAATGAAGTTCTCCGTCCTTTTCTTAATGATTTTGTTGTTGTTTACTTAGATGACATTCTTGTGTATAGTAAAAACAATAATGATCATGTAATTCATTTGAGGAGATTGTTTGAAAAATTGAGGGAGGTGAAGTTGTATGGTAAGCTTGAAAAATGTGTATTCATGACTCCTAGTGTTGTATTCTTAGGATACATTGTAACAGGAGAGGGGGTTCATGTAGATCCGGAGAAGGTAAAAGCAGTCCAGTCTTGGTTGGCTCCGACCAATGTGCACGAAGTTAGAAGTTTTCATGGACTTGCCTCCTTCTATAGGCGGTTCATCAAAAACTTCTCTACCATCATGGCTCCAATCACCGAGTTGACCAAAAAGGGTGAGTTCGTATGGGAAGAAAATGCTCAACGAGCCTTTGAGAAGGTTAAACATATGCTTTGCAACGCTCCTATACTTGTGCTACCAGATTTCAACAAAGTGTTTGAGGTAGAGTGTGATGCAAGTGGGATTGGAATAGGTGCTGTTTTGATTCAAGAGAAGAAGCCCGTGAGTTACTTTAGTGAGAAGTTGAATGGGGCTAAGTTGAACTATTCCACTTATGACCGTGAGTTCTATGCCATAGTTAGAGCACTTGATCATTGGTCTCACTACCTTAGACCAAAACCATTTTTTCTTCATTCCGATCATGAGGCTCTGAAATTTATTCATGGGCAACAAAAACTCAACAAGAGACATGCTAAATGGGTGGAGTTTCTCCAATCATTTACCTTTAGCTCCAAGTACAAGGATGGAAAGAGTAATGTTGTGGCCGATGCATTGTCTCGTCGGAGCTACTTACTTTCCATGGTGGATGCTAAGATCTTGGGTTTTGAACAACTCAAGGAATGTTACATAAATGATCCCGACTTTGCTAGCGAGATAGAGAATACTACCAAAGAGTTTGTGAGACAAGATGGCTACCTCTTTAAAGGTAACAAGCTATGTGTTCCGAAGAGTGGGGTTAGGGAGTTATTAGTGAGAGAAATGCATGGTGGAGGTTTAGCCGGTCATTTTGGGATACAAAAGACTCTTGATATTCTAGGCGAACAATTCTATTGGCCTAGAATGATCAAGGATGTTACTCATGTTGTGGAGAGATGTGCTACTTGTCAAAAGGCTAAGGGACACTTCACAAAGGGTCTTTATACTCCGTTGCCAGTTCCGGATGCTCCATGGGAAAGTGTTAGCATGGATTTCATTGTTGGATTTCCTCGCACTCAAAGGGGAAGAGATAGCATCATGGTTGTTGTAGATAGATTCTCTAAAATGGCACACTTTGTAGCTTGTAATAAAACTGATGATGCCGTGAAAGTGGCCGAGCTGTACTTCAAGGAAATTGTCAAACTCCATGGCATTCCTCGAAGTATAGTATCTGATAGGGACTCCAAATTCCTTAGTCACTTTTGGAGAACCCTATGGAAACTTGTGGGTACCAAGTTACTATTTAGTACCTCTCATCATCCCCAAACCGATGGGCAAACCGAGGTCACTAATAGAACTTTGGGTACTTTGTTACGAGGTCTTGTGAGCAAAACGCAAAAAGATTGGGACATGAAATTAGCCCATGCGGAGTTTGCTTACAATAGAGCTCATTCCCTAACTACTTCCCGTTCTCCATTTGAAGTAGTTTATGGAGTGAACCCATTTGTGCCGATTGATCTTGTTCCTATGGTTAAGAGTGACATGGTAGAGAAAGATGCTAAAAAGAGGGTGGAAACCTTTCAAAAAACCTGTGAGCAAGTGAAGAAAAGAATTGAGGAGATGAATAAAAAATACCAAGAGCGAGCCAATAAGAAACGCAAACAGCCTATTTTTCATCCCGGGGACTTGGTTTGGGTGCATTTGAGGAAGGAGAGGTTCCCTAAGCTTCGCAAAAACAAGCTTATGCCTCGTTCTGATGGTCCTTTTAAGGTTCTTGAGAGGGTGAACGATAGTGCTTACAAAATTGAGCTACCAGACAAATTGATGGGTGTTAGTGCGACTTTCAATGTAGGGGATTTATCACCATACTTTGATGATTCAAGTTTGAGGGCAAACTCTTTTGAAGAAAGGGGGAATGATCCAAAGTGGACATCTAATGAACCTGTTGCTTTAGTCTTAGAGACTCTTGGGTTTTTCCCATTCACAAAGAAGGGTGAAATACTATGCTGCATTTCATGGGAAGATTGAAGATTGGTACACGGTTGGCTAGCATCACATTTTGGACGCATTTCATGACTATTTTGGGCGTGTGGATCCTAGGCCATTTACTATCTATTATTAACTTATGTGCTAGTTAATGTTGCTGAAATAATGCCAAGAATCTAGCTCTTGGCCGGTTGTAATGGGGGGTTATCAATAGGCTTTATTATGCTTTCATTACTTAGCTTAAATCAAGGCTTAAATCAAGGAGGAAACCATTGGTTGTTGGCCTTTCATTCTTGGACGGTTTTCCTTGGCTTTTGGTGTGCTTTTGCTGCTCCTTTCCTCTATAAAAGGGAGAGCAAAACAGAAATTAAAAGGCAGTTTTGAGATTTGATAAAAACCTTGTGTTTATAGCATTTTAACTTAGAGTTTGTCTCAAGTTCAAGTGTTCCCTTATTGCTTTGAGTGAGTCTTGAGTGATAAGCTTAGGAGAGATTGAGTGAGTCTTATCTCTGGCCTAAAACCCCAAAACTTTGAGTGTGTCCTTGAGTTTTGGCCCTTTTATCTTGTTCCATGATATTTGAGTATTCTAACTATAAGTATTTTTAAATCCATCAACCCATATTCGGGAGGGGGTATTTAGATTTACATCAAACACAATAAGTCTTGTTATCATTTAGCATTGGTAAAACTTATGAGGAAGAATTATGGTGTAATGTTATACCTATGGATGCATGTCATATTTTACTAGGTAGACCTTGGCTACTTGATAGGCGTGTGATGCATGATGGGTATAAAAACACATATTCCTTCACTAAGGATGGACAGAAAATACTCCTTACCCCTCTAAACCTCAAAAACGGCCACCCCACTTCCACACCCCCCACTTCCCTTACCACTCTCATAAAAACTGAATTGCATGAGTATAAACCTCACAAACATTTCATTTTGAGCCAACTTGATACCCCTTCCCAACCGTCACAAAAAGAACAACACCCACTCCTCACCCCTCTTCTCAAAACCTTTTCCCATGTTTTCCCCGAAGACATTCCCCATGGCCTACCCCCAAAACGTGAAATACAACACAAAATTGATCTTGTTCCCGGATCAATGCTCCCAAACAAACCAGCCTATAAAACCACTCCAAAAGAAACCGAAGAGATTAGGAGGCAAGTGGAAGAATTACTGTCCAAGGGTCTTATTCGTAAGTCTCTTAGTCGATGTGCTTGTCCTACTTTGATTGTGCCTAAGAAAAATGGAGAATGGAGAATGTGTGTTGATAGTAGGTCAATCAATAAAATCACTATCAAGTATCGGTTTCCTATTCCAAGGTTGAATGATTTGCTTGATGATTTGCATGGTTCTAAAGTGTTCTCTAAAATTGATTTGAGAAGTGGCTACCATCAAATTCGAATTTTTGAAGGAGATGAATGGAAGACCGCTTTCAAGACAAAGGCATACGATTACAAGAAAAGAAAGGAGGTCCATTTTCAGCCCGGTGACTTAGTTTGGATTCATCTTCGAAAGGAAAGATTTCCTTCCAAAAGGCGGTCCAAGGTTAGTCCTCGTAGTGATGGTCCATTTGCTATTGTTGAAAAGGTGAATGATAATACTTACAAAGTTAAGTTTCCCGGAGATTATGGTGTTTCTAGCACCTTTAATGTGGCTGATTTATCACCTTACTATGATGAGTTTGAAGAGTTGCGGAGTTTGAGGGCAAACTCTTTTCAAGAAGGGGGGAATGTTGTAGCCAAGCCTAACAACTTGGTTATGGACATTTCTTTGGTTCAATATGTAGAATCATGTATTGGTGCTATGCATTCTATCCATGGGCAACAAGATATTCAACCCCTTGAATTTCTTGTTGTTCTTATTAACTAGTTTATTCTAGTTCATTTTATGCTTTGAATAAATTGTAAACTTTAGTCATACTTTAAGTTTGCATATTAGTTATATTTTTTTTAGTTCTTTTTAGTTGATTTTAGTTCGAAACATATTGTCACATTCACACAAAAGTACAAGTGCAAAGTTACATCAAAATGGCAGCCATTTAAGCTTGGAATCCGAAATTCCTTTACAAGGAATTTCAAAGCTTTGACTTGGGAGTTACAATCAGTTTTCAAAGAGGAATTACAAGCCTTAACTTTAGCCTTCAAGTGGCCGTTGATATCAGTCAACATTGGAGCATCTAAAGCCTTAATTTCAGCCTTCAATTGGCTGTTTAATTCAGTCAGCTTTGGAGCAACTAAAGGGCGTCCAAGTACACCCTTGTCCACATACATTCAAGCTAATTTCAAGGCTTGAACCAAGGAGGAGTTACACTTCTTTGTTGTTTGAATTTGGCGTGAATATTGGAGGAAATACATCTCCAACTTGCTGCTTGGATGGGCGTGAATCAAGGGGAGTTACACTCTCTTAATTCTGATTTTATTTCAGCCTTAATTTGTAGGTTATAAACTACCATTTTCTCTTTGATGTATCTAGTTAAATAAGGCTTCTTTTATTAATGTATCTAGACAACAAAAAGCTGATTTGTACTTAGCTTTAGCTTAGGCGTGTAACAAGTGAGGTGAATAGCCACTTAAGTTAGCTTGTACTTAAGGATGCTTGTTTACTATAAATAGCAAGCAAATGTGAATGAAAAAATCAGATTATTCAAACAAAAAACTTGTCTTACATTCGTTTCTTGGATTAGAAACAAAAACCTGAAATTCTTGGATTTGGAATTTCGTTTCCTTTGCTTAGTTAGCTAGTTTAGGCTACTAGTTGGCTTGTGATCTTAGGAATCCAAAATGTTTCTTAGTGGTGTGACTTTATCTAAGAAGCCTTTGGTTCTTTAGCCTTATCTATCCCTTGGTTTATCCCTTGTGTATTTCGAGTGTTATTCCAAATATACAACAACATGGCTCCCTTAAGCATGGCTTTTCTCCCACGTCTTACTAAATGTTTCCTACCCTTTACCCTAGCCTTACAATACAAGCTTTAATGACCTTCCGACCGTTGTGCACAGAGTTTTATGAATGTGAAAGTGTTGTTTATCAATGCAAGTTATGATTTGACATATTTCGAGTCGACTAGTAGGTTGAGTGAATATCTTTTAAACACACGAGAGTGTGAGTTGGAAGAGCATTGTTCATATTAAAGGGGTTGGGATGGTGAGCGATCGAGTACATCTTTTACTCGCCAAATAAATGAGAGTTGGGTGTGTGGGCACTAGTCTTGAATTTTATATGATCATGTGGTTTTCTCTATTTGACAATTGTTGGGGAGGATGAGTGATTGGATGAATGAGATTGATTGATATTGAAGCATGTTTATTAGATTTGCCTTGAATTGTTTGTGCTTGATTTTGATTCCTTGGGGTGAGGCATGATTTATGTGTTCATTGATGAGCTCTTTGCTTAGGGACAAGAAAAGGTTTGGCTTGGGGGAGTTTGATGTGTCTAATTTATATAGTATTTTACCCCCGTTCCTTGGTTATAATTAGTAGTGATTTTGGCTCTTTAGAGCCACTTTTATTACTAATTGGTGTTTTCTTTTGATGTAGCAACTAAGGACATTGGAGGAGCACGACCGTTTTTGAAGCCCAAGGCCGGTTAGAGTCATCAAGCCGGTGATTAAAGGCTTGACTTGTGGAATACGAGCATTGGACCGAGTATTCAAAACCCTAGGTGGATATCCGGATTGGGCTAAGAAGTAAAGCCCAATCGAAGTTCCAATCTTCAAGGAGAAGCCGGGCCCGATCGGGTGAGCATTGGCTCGATCGGGTGCGGTGTTCAGAAGATGTGCGAAGAAAAAGACGGGCCCGATCGGGTGGCCTTCGCCCGATCGGGCGCGTGTCTCTAGGGAGGCATCTTCGGCGAATACTTAGTTTCTAATTAGGAGTAATTCTAGATTGTTGTTTAAATACGATTTTAATGCTTTTGCTCATGACCTCTCTCTATTTAGAATTTCTCTCTCTACTTAGATTTTTTTCTCTCTCTAGTTTTCTCTCTCTTACAACTCACTCTTGTTCTTGACTCAACTCTTTAATTCCGATTACTTTGGTAACGATTTATTATTTAATTAATTTCAGCAATTTCATTACTTTGTTTCTTCATGACTTGTTTAATTGCTTTGATTATTTTAGTTTCAATTATGTCCGAGTAGTTTAATTCTAGGGTTTATAGGGATTCATGATTAATATGAAGGGATTATTTGTTATTGTTGGTTATTAATATTACATGATAATTTCTTATTGAATTGCTTTAATTCTTTACAATTGGATTATGAATCGAGCAGATGTGATTTGATTGTAAAAGTATAACAATATTGAATTGATGAATCGAGTAGATGTTAATTTGATATTAAAGGCTATTTTCAATAGGAACTTAGATCTAATAAATTGCGAGAGCCTGTTAGATCCATGTTGGTTAATAAATTGCGAGAGCCTGTTAATCATATTTTTTGTGCAGTGTTAATTATTGAGTATTATGCTTTATCCCGGAATATTAATTATTGGTGAACATGTGACCATGGGCCTTCTTATTATTGATTTTCTCTCTTAAAATTGATTTTTGTAGTTAGTTCCCTTTTTATAACAACAAATTGGTTACTTGATAATCTAGATTATTTTAATTAATTAGGAATAAATTAACTCATATCCCTGTGGTTCGACCCTTCTTCCTTATCTACAAAGTTAGTGGATTTAGGTATTATTTTTGATTGGGTGATTACGAATTTAGCCTGTTAACCGCCTTAAGTCAAGCAGTCTCTTTACCAAAGAGATCGCTTAGCTAATGACCGCCTCTAAGGCAGTCTCTTTTGCTAATTTTGACGGGTCTCTTTGGCCTATTTTGTAGTAGTGTATAAAGTTTTGTTTGAATGTATTTGGCTTTCATTTGATTCAATTATCTTTGTTTGAATGTTTTTTACTTTTATTTAATTCAAAAGGCTTTCTTTGCATGTGTTTGAGTTTCATTTTATTAGCTTCGTTGAATGCATTTGACTTTCATTCGATTCAAAAAACTTTGTTTGAATGTGTTTGACTTTCAATTGATTCAAAACACTTTGTTTGAATGTGTCAGACTTTCATGTGATTCAAAAAGCTTTGTTTGAATTTTTTTTATTTTTTAGACACCCAAATGAGTCTCCCCAAAACCAAACCCAGTGATGAATACCTTTCACATCATTTGATTGTCGAACAAAGTGAAAGTGTGGAAAGTCTAGTGATGAGAATATTTTTATTAAAATATTTCTTTTTCTGTTTTCAAAAATATTTCTTTTCTTATCTTATTTATGAAAAAATAGCCAGTCCTATTTAGCTTGGTCCATGATTAGGGTCCAACAATAGTGTAGTTGGATTAGGATCGAAAAGAGCTTTCCAATGATATATAAGCCCAATTCCAATGAATTTTGAGGAAAATATGGATTAAATTAGATTAGGCCCAATGATTTTCGAGGTGTCCCAATGATCTAGAGGACGGCCTATTAATTATTATTTCTAAAGGTTAGGATTGATAATTATATTTTAAAGATGTTTTATTTAGAATAAAATATATTAAATCTGATTTCGAAAACTACTTGGATGCTTAATTACATGTAACCGGTGTTAAAGGTAAATACGCGTGGAAAAGCGCGTTGACTTTTGGACCATTGCGAGACGACTGAGTCGTCGCCTGGCGTTGGCCTTCGTTGCTTGAGCTTGTCGTTTGCCGCTGACTCCTGTCGTTTGCGACAGGAGGTATTTTATTCTGAATATGATTTTCTTCGATCCCGTGCTATTTTCCTTATAAATAGGGGTCATATCTTCCCCTTTTTGAAATCATTAACACATAGAATTCTCTTTCTTTCTCTCTTTAAAAGCTAGAATCTTATTCTTTCTGTCTCTCTGTTCTTTTTCTAAACCTTCCTTTTTACAAAATTTCTCATACATTAGTTCTAGACACACCTAACCAAGTTCGAAGTGGCCTTCGCCGTAGACGTGAAAATTTTATATTTCTGAGGGTTTGGTCCCCAATCTCTATTTCAATTATTTAATTTAATTATTTGTTTTATAATTTTTCCTTTAAATTACTAAATTGAGTATTTTGTTATTAGAAAGAGGTACGAAGTATCGAAGTAAGTAATTTAATTGTTTTATTGATCTTTTGATATGGAAATCATGCTTATATTATGTTGTTGATTCCTAGTATCATGTTAGGATGTTTTATTACTTGCTAGTATCATGTTTAGGTTAACTTATATTACTAATATCAAGTATGATTATTTTAATGCCTCCTATATCTTTCCTAATATCATGATAGGGCTAATGGTTTAATCCTAATTGTTTAGTGACATGTTAGGTTTTGTTATTACTCATTTTACTATCATGCCTGGATCTAACTATTAATATTATGATCGATTGAAATTATGATTATGATGATGATTATCGTTGTGTCGAATTATATGTTTCACGTAATTTGTTAATTAACGAATTGTTTTTTTGTAATTTGTTAATTTACAAATTTTTAACATAATTTATTAATTTGTG
Organism: Chenopodium quinoa; assembly: GCF_001683475.1. Classification (NCBI taxonomy): domain Eukaryota; kingdom Viridiplantae; phylum Streptophyta; class Magnoliopsida; order Caryophyllales; family Amaranthaceae; genus Chenopodium; species Chenopodium quinoa. The sequence continues at coordinate 76,175 of NW_018745442.1, forward strand.
AATTGTTTTTTGTACTTTGTTAATTAACGAATTATTTCATGTTATTTCTTAATTAACGAATAACTTATATATAATTTGTTAATATCATGTTGCTTGACATATATTTATTGTTATTGCTTGATCACACCTTTTATGAATGTTTAAATTGAATTTCTACTTGTAATCACGCTTAATAAGATAATTAATCATCATATTTAGGTAAATATGATTATAATTAAAGTGATCACCAATAATAGTAGTATTTGTGCATTAAATTCAACCAACATAGATAAATAGCTTTAGGGTAATTATATTGATTGCATGTTAGTCAGAAAGCGCACGTAAATACGATAAGAATAAAGTAGAGGCCTATTTTTAGCGCATGTTCAATCTCTTTTAGGTTGGATTTGTACCTTCATTCCCGAAGTTCTACTCATGGTTCTAGACCTATTGGAGTTAACGATCTCAAGGATCATTAAGGAGTGTAACTTTCACCCTGTGAACGATTTACAAGTTCCTAAAACTTGTTGCCGACTCGTTTACTCTAGTTTCCTTCCCTTAGGACGCCACCATGCTTAAGTGTATGATCACAGTTGGGCTCAAGTGTGGGGTGACTTAAAATATTCCCTACAATTTTTTGGCCACTCCACTGGAAGGATTTCTATTTTAATTCCTAAAAATTTTTTTGGCAATGATTTACAATGAGTGGATGAGACTCGAAAAGTTCTAAGTATTTCATGTGCGTAATTTAGATTGACATTATTGGCATAAGCACATTGGAAAGACCATCCGTAATGAGTAAAAAACATAGGATTTTTACACGTAGGAATCTAGGGAAATATCTTTCACGACTAAAGTCTAAATAATGCTACGAAAAAAACTGCAAAATTCAAGAACAGAAAACTGCCGAGTCAAGTAGGAATTAACGCTTAGAAATTAGCGTCAACGCCAAACAATGGCGCCGTCGCCTGGCACTCCAACGGCATAACTTTTGAGTTATAACGTTTGATCCATAACATACTTTAACCTAATTCCAACGTCATTAGAAAGTAGACATTCAGAGCTTTCCAATGATATCTCACACGCCTTAATCCTACTCTGCAATCAAAAGTTATGGAAGTTTAAAAAACGCATTTTCGTACAAGGCAAACCGCAAACCACCGCAACTCAATCTGTTGCGCGCGGCACACAGTGCGACTCAGGGAGTTGCACGCACCACCTGACAGCGCGACTCTATAACCCTAAACCTAGATCCCTACGACTATAAATAGTGGTGATGTAAAAACTAAAAGAAAGTCTTAGTTAATACAAGCTTAATGGATCAAACTTAAGTGGAAAGAAACAAAGGTTGGTGTTTTAAGTCAAATTACGGGTAAGGTTTGTAGGTTGTTTTGGAAATGGTTAAGGAACGTTTTTTTTTTAGAGGGAAGAAGGATTAGTTTGTAAGGATTACTCACTTAAACAAGCAAGATATGTAGGCAAGGATTACTCACTTAAAACCCACTAGTTGTTTAATTTGCATGGAAGGAAAACTCACTTAACCACTCAAATTCGTCAAGTTAAACTTGGTAACAAAAACGATTTATCTTAGCAACAAGAATAAATAGTTTTTAAGGAGAAAACTTTCTTAATTCATATATCATAATCTGTCATACACTTACATTGCATAAGCTTAAATAAAGAAAGCAAACTAGTACTAAACTACACGCATTAAACAAGCTTAATGTGTGTTTATTGTAACTAAACATGAAAGCTAAAACCTAGCCTAGAATCACGCCTAAGTTAAACAGATTTTCTTAACTGATTTTAGGCTTTAATCACCCTTAATTAACCTCTTAAAAACTGCTGAAAAGAAGCTTAAGCACAGCCATAAAGAACCAGCAAAAACGTGGAGTAACCTCCCCTTGATTCATGCCTTTCTTTATGCTGAATGTTTATGACTTACAATGAAGTTTCTCCTTGCTTCAAGGACGCCTTTTCCTATGCCTAAGGCTGAAGAAAACGTGCCTAGGATGCCCATTAATTTCATAACCAGAATGTAAACAAGTAAACCCTTGGTTAGCAAGAAACGGTCCATGCGCACAAAAAGTATCTAACACTTGATCTTCAAATGACTTAGCAAGAATGATTTCTTTGTGAATTGGACTTGTAGGATGATCATGCTTGTTTGGACTAATGGACTCGTCATGATTTGGATCATCCTCCCCTTCTTCGAAAGGAGTTGCCCTCAACTCATCATCTTCTAGATAAGGAGCCAAGTCACCCACGTTGAAAGTTGATGAAACTCCGAATTGCCCTCCAAGGTCCACTTTGTAAGCATTATCATTGATCTTTTCCATGATTTGAAAAGGCCCTTCTTCCCTAGGCATCAATTTGTGTTTCCTTTGTTTAGGAAACCTTTCTTTGCGCAAGAATATCCACACAAGATCACCCACTTCGAACTTCTTCATATTTCTCAAGTTTTTGTTAGCTTGCTTCTTGTATGACTCATTTGCCTTTTCTATGTTCTTCCTAACTTCTTTATGGACATCAATCATGAATTCGATATGGTCCTTGGCTGTCCCATGCACGAACTTATCTTTAGGAAGCGAAATGTAATCAATCGGCACATAAGGATTCACACCATACACAACTTCAAAAGGTGAATACTTTGTAGTTTTGCTTGGAGTTCTATTGTAGGCAAACTCTGCATGAGCTAACTTCAAGTCCCAATTTTTACCTCCCTTATTCACTAAGGCACGAAGCAAAGAACCAAGAATTTGGTTCACCACTTCGGTTTGACCATCTGTTTGTGGATGATGGCTTGTTGAGAAAAGTAGCTTAGTACCCACGAGCCTCCACAAGGACTTCCAAAAATGACTCACAAACTTAGTGTCACGATCCGAAACTATGGTTCTAGGCAAACCATGTAATATAGCCACTTCCTTAAAAAAACGTTGCGCCACATTGAACGCATCATCCACCTTCTTACAAGCTATGAAATGAGCCATCTTTGAAAACCGATCAACGACCACCATGATAGAATCTTTACCACGAGCTGTTCTAGGCAAGGCCATTATGAAATCCATACTCAAATCTTCCCAAGGTCTTTCGGGAATGGGTAAAGGCTTATACTCTCCCTTATGAAACGTCATTTTGGCTCTTTGACAAATAGAACACCTAGCCAAAACTTGGTGCACATTAGCTAACATTTTTGGCTAATAAAAATGACTTTGTAAGATTTCTAGGGTCTTTTGTATACCCATATGACCAGCAAGTCCTCCTCCATGAGCTTCCTTGATCAACAACTCTCGAATTGCACCTTTAGGAACACAAAGTTTGTTCCCTTTGAAAAGGAAACCATCTACTATGACAAATGAACCGTGGACTCCATTTTTGCAAGACTCCATGATTTCCTTGAGTTCAAGATCATCTTTGTATGATTCCTTCATGACCTCGAAACCAAGAATTTTAGTTTCCATGATTCCAAGAAGATTATGCCTTCTTGATAATGCATCCGCCACAATATTGGTTTTGCCCTTCTTGTACTTGGTTGCAAAGTTGAAAGATTGTAGGAATTCCACCCACTTAGCATGCCTTGCATTCAACTTCTTTTGCCCATGAATGAACCTTAAAGATTCATGATCCGAATGTAAGATGAAAGGTTGTGGCCTCAAATAATGTGACCAATGATCCAAATCTCGAACCATGGCATAGAATTCTTTGTCATAAGTGGAGTAATTCAATTTGCCTTGGCTCAATTTCTCACTAAAATACGCAATTGGCTTCTTTTCTTGGATTAGAACAGCCCCTATTCCTTTTCAACTTGCATCACACTCAACTTCAAATGGTTTCATGAAATCTGGAAGGGCAAGAACCGGCGCTTCACACATCTTTTTCTTCACCAACTCAAACGCCTTTTGAGCCTGTGGAGTCCATTGAAAACTTCCCTTCTTTGTATATTCGGTGATGGGAGCCATAAGGGTGCTAAAATGTTCAATAAACCGCCTATAGAACGAAGTAAGTCCATGAAATGAACGAACCTCCGTGACTGTTTTTGGAATTGGCCATGAAGAAATGGCTTCCACTTTGCTTGGATCAACTTTAATTCCTTCACCTGAAATAATATAACCAAGGAAAACAATATCCGTTAGCAAAAAATGGCATTTCTCCAATTTTCCATACAATTGTTGCTCTCTCAAGGTTTTGAAAATCTCTTCCAAATGTTTCAAGTGCTCCTCCTCATTTTTACTATAGATGAGAATGTCATCTAAGTAAACAACTACGAAATTCCCCAAAAATGGCCTCAACATTTTGTTCATAAGTCTCATGAAGGTGCTTGGAGCATTTGTTAATCCAAATGGCATAACAAGCCACTCATACAAACCATGCTTAGTTTTAAAGGTTGTTTTCCACTCATCACCTTCCCTCATTCTAATTTGGTGATATCCACTCCTCAAATCTATCTTGGAAACCACTTGAGCTCCACTCAACTCATCTAACATATCAGCAAGTCTAGGAATAGGAAACCTATACTTAATGGTTATGTTATTCACCGCCCTACTATCAATACACATCCTCCATGTTCCATCCTTTTTTGGCACTAACAAAGCTGGAACGACACAAGGACTCATGGATTCTCTCACGTAACCAATTTGAATCAACTCCTCAATTTGTCTTTGTAATTCCTTAGTTTCCATGGGATTGCATCTATAAGGGGGTTTATTTGGAAGGGGGGCTCCCAGAATCAAATCTATTTGATGCTCTATACCACGAATAGGAGGCAACCCTTGTGGTAATTCATTAGGAAAAACATCTTCATACTCCTTGATCAATGCGGCTAGCCTAGGGTTTTGTTGGACAAAACCTTCGTGTTCCTCTTTAGAAAACAATAAGAACACTTCATCTTCCTTCTCCAAAGAGTTTTCGAATTCTTTTAAGGAAAGCAACAAAATGTCCTTTCTTTTGGGTTCTTTTTGTGGTGGTGGGGATTGTGTTTGGGAAAGGATTTTTTGTGGTGGTAAGGGGTGCAACACTTTCTTGCTACCTTGGTGAGTAATGGTGTAGGTGTTTGATAGGCCATCATGTACTGATTTTTTGTCACTTTGCCATGGCCTCCCTAACAAAATGTGACAAGCATCCATGGGAATGACATCACATAAAATTTCATCCACATACGAACCAATCTGAAATTTTACTAGACATTGTTTTCTAACCCCCGTACTCTTGCTCTTATCAAGCCAACTCAACTTGTAAGGAGTAGGATGTCTAGTAGTCTTCAAGTCAAGTTTCTTAACAAGATCACTTGACAGAACATTAGCTTCACTGCCACTATCAACAATCAAGTCACACACATCTTCATTAACCTTGCATTTGGTTAAGAAGACATTCTCTCTTTGAATTGGGGTTTTCTCAACCTCCACGTGCATTAGGAGGGCTCTCCTCATTACTAGACTATTTTTTTTGGGAAAACAGTCATCAACTTGCTCCTCCTCCTCATTAGAATCATAAGACTCTAAAGGTACATTTTCACTACCATTTTCGTCCTCCTTCTCTTCTTCAAGGACAAAAGGTTGTGCCATCATATTCTTAAGCTCTCGTATGGTTAAAGCTCTTTCATTAGGACAATCTCTCTTGTAGTGTCCTCTTCCGTGACATTTGAAACAAACAATGTCACTTAAGTCTCCGGTTTTGGCTTTTCCTTTTTCTTTTTGTGAAAGATCAAACGAGGTAGGGTTCTTTTTGGTAGTGGAATTTGGAAAGGAAGGGGTTTCTTTTGGTGGGTTAAATGGACGTTTGAATTTTGGGTCAAAAGGGTTCGAAGGTTTCTTCTTCTTCTTTTGATTGTCAAATTTCACCGAAAGCTTACAAGCTTCATCAAAGGTCAGATTGGGTTGCACTTCTACTTTCTCATAAATGTCCTTATCCAAACCAGCCATAAACCTCCCTAATTTGAGTTCTTCATTTTCCACTATTTCGCACACAATGGAAAGTTTCTCAAATTCTTTAATGTATTCCTCCACACTACTCCCTCCTTGCTGCAAAGTACTCCATTTCACATACATGGATTGCTTGTAATTAGAAGGAACAAATCGTCCCCTAAGTTTCTTCCTAAGCTTGGTCCATGTAGAAATACGAGTTTTCCCATTGCTTTCTCGTTTTCTTTGGACTCCTTTCAACCAAGTTTCAGCATACTTGGCTATCTTTACCTTAGCAATCTTGTACTTTTGTTCATCTTCCTCAACGTCTTTGAACTCAAAGTACCTCTCAAGTGATTGCTCCCACTCCAAGTACTTCTCAGGGTCAAGAGTACCATCAAAAAGGTCTACATCCACCTTTAGACTCTTGTCATCATATCTAGGAGGGTTTTGACGCCCATCCCTTTGTTCTTGTGTCAACAAACGAGCCATTAGAGCCATTATATTACCATGTAATTGCTCATTGGTTTCCAAGAGTCTTTGTTGGTTTTCCTCCATAATTCTAAGTCTCCTTTGGTCAATGGTTTCATTTGGGTTTGCTTGATCCATTTGGACATAAACTTCCCCTACCTGACGCGCCAAATGATGTAAAAACTAAAAGAAAGTCTTAGTTAATACAAGCTTAATGGATCAAACTTAAGTGGAAAGAAATAAAGGTTGGTGTTTTAAGTCAAATTACGGGTAAGGTTTGTAGGTTGTTTTGGAAATGGTTAAGGAACGTTTTTTTTTTAGAGGGAAGAAGGATTAGTTTGTAAGGATTACTCACTTAAACAAACAAGATATGTAGGCAAGGATTACTCACTTAAAACCCACTAGTTGTTTAATTTGCATGGAAGGAAAACTCACTTAACCACTCAAATTCGTCAAGTTAAACTTGGTAACAAAAACCATTTATCTTAGCAACAAGAATAAATAGTTTTTAAGGAGAAAACTTTCTTAATTCATATATCATAATCTGTCATACACTTACATTGCATAAGCTTAAATAAAGAAAGCAAACTAGTACTAAACTACACGCATTAAACAAGCTTAATGTGTGTTTATTGTAACTAAACATGAAAGCTAAAACCTAGCCTAGAATCATGCCTAAGTTAAACAGATTTTCTTAAATGATTTTAGGCTTTAATCACCCTTAATTAACCTCTTAAAAACTGCTGAAAAGAAGCTTAAGCACAGCCATAAAGAACCAGCAAAAACGTGGAGTAACCTCCCCTTGATTCATGCCTTTCTTTATGCTGAATGTTTATGACTTGCAATGAAGTTTCTCCTTGCTTCAAGGACGCCTTTTCCTATGCCTAAGGCTGAAGAAAACGTGCCTAGGATGCCCATTAATATTCATAACCAGAATGTAAACAAGTAAACCCTTGGTTAGCAAGAAACGGTCCATGCGCACAAAAAGTATCTAACACTTGATCTTCAAATGACTTAGCAAGAATGATTTCTTTGTGAATTGGACTTGTAGGATGATCATGCTTGTTTGGACTAATGGACTCGTCATGATTTTCATTACTATTTTCTCACGCCGAATTCTTCTATTACCGAGCCAGAAAACTACGTTCTTGTTTCGACTAGTTTTCTAGTTCTGTTTGCTCGGTTTTACTTCATGATTGATTTATTCCGTTTTTTCTGAAACCCATATTTGTTCTACATATGGCCATAACTCTCTAGGAATTCACGCTCCTTCTACCTAATCAAACGCTCCTGAACGAAGGATACATCCGAGTTTGTTAAATTAACCAAACCATGGAAGCGAGTTTAACTCGCGGGGTCCCATCCACACGTGCCAAACCTTTCAAAGGTAAGGCTTTCGCCCGGTGTACCTAGACTCATAACCATGGACCCTTTGTGACTAACCCATATCCTGAACTTTAGAGAACTAGAGCCATGGTTAGGTTGCAAACTCATTGCACCATGTTGTGACTACTTGACTACTTGTGCAATATTTGCTTGTGCACAACTTACATGTGATTAAACTAACCGTTTGGTTTGACTTATAATTATAAATATGCTTAAATAAACTAACCTAGGAGTAAAGGATTTTTCTTAATTAATTGATTAATCAATTTGAGCTAATAAATATGCCTAAAATCGAGTCATAGTTCCTATGAGTCAACCCGGTTTTTTATTCCAATATACTGCACAAACATCAACTTGTTTTGATCATATCCGGAGTTCTAGAAAGAGTTACGCTTCCTACAAAACTATGAATCTATAGCCCCGAGTTTTATCTTTCATTTGGCGGCGGTTTCGTTCAATTTGGAGTCACAAATAAAAAGTTATGACTAGGATACTACAACCTGTCGAGTTTAGTGCACATACATTAGGTCTTAACTTAGTCTTTGTTCGAATCTAGTCACATAGTCTAGTTGCATGGTCATGACACGAGTCTAGTTGTATCACAAATATTCACACACATTTTGTACATACTCTTTTCACACCATGACCATATCCTAGGTTCATGCATGAGTCGCTATTTCCGTCATTTGAGTTGGGGTCCACTTTATTCCTAAATTCTTCTACATATTCCCAATTATATCTTTTTTTACTCTCTACATACTTTTTCCATACCTATCATTCTCCCCTTTCTTTCATGATCTCTTCCCATCTATTTTTTGTTGAATAGAGCTTGAGTCAAAAATGAAAAACTTACCCCTACTTTCCTTTACAACAACACTTGGTCAAGGAGGGAAGGGCGATTAATCAAGGACAACACCTTTGTTCAAGTACTACTCTTTGAAAAACCAATTAGCCTGAAAAGAAAGGCTAAGAATATAATGGCATCTCAGGAAGAATTTAATGAACTCAAGAAGGATGTGGCCAACCTAACTGAATTAATGAAGAGTATACCCCTTCAAGTCAATGACCTTGTGAGGCAACAAAAAATGGAGCTCATGCAAGAAAGCTTGAGCAAAATATCCAATGACTACATATTCCGGGGCATAAGCTTGTAAGGGGTCTCGGTGGACAAGGAACTTCTTCCGCAGAAGTTCAATGCTACTGACATCCCTAAGTTAAAAGCAATAGATAATCCTTACTTGAAACCGTTTGTCAACAATGTGATGCTATTGTAAACGCTTTTATTGATATATATAAATGTAATATTCAAGTCGAAACCGACTATAAACAACTTGAGATGCTAAGACAAAATGAGAATGAAGGCCTTACTTCTTTCTTTAACAAGTGGAGGGAAACTTCCGCCAACATGGTCGAGGTCCCTACTGAAAAGGAGTCTGTAAGGATGTTCATCAAGAACATTCAAGACAAGTATTCGAAGCATTTGAAATATCAACACAACTTGAATTCTTTCATAATCGTCTATGACATTGGAATTGAAATAGAAGATGACCTTGCAAAGCAAAAAGATACTAATAATAGCAACAACAGTGGCTAGAAAGGAAAGAAGAACGACAATCCTCCTCCTTTCGAAAATGCCAAATCTAGTAACAATGTTAGTACCTCTAATCAATGAAGTCTTGGCCATGGATAGTCAAGGGTCTAAAAAGCAACTCAGGAAAGATTTTACTCCTACTGGGATGAGCTATGATACCGCCTTCAATTGACTCTAATTAGGGGATTTTGCTCCCACCAATCGGAATGCGCCACGTGGGCCAATCAGGTCCTGCCAAGTGTCCCTCAGTTGGAACTGTCAGGGCTTGCCACGTGGCACCCGCTTATTTGTCCACCTTGGACCTATTATGTCATGACACGTGGCATACTCCATGCCTAATGGAGAAACCGGCCACCCAGGCCTAACTTCCGAGGGAAGCCCAATCAGCCCTAGGTTAACCTAAACCTAGGATTGGCACATTTCCTAAGGTTATAAATACCTCCCTTAATCCTCATTAAGGGGGGATTACACACAGAGATAACAGGCTGATCACGCTAACAAAGCAGATTACCTACATTAAACACTCTCACCTAGAGAGACCCAATCACTTTAATTTCCGCATTAATTACTCCTTAATCAAGTACTAACTTGACCGTTGGAGGCGGAGCTCCCACCACCAGGAGTCTCCGTTGTTTTGCAGGTACAGGCGTCCGGTTCCAGTCTCGGAATTGTAACTCTCCCGCAGGACATCAGAAAACCCCGAAACATTTGGTGCCGTCTGTGGGGATAGTACTTCTGAGATGGCATCCAAGTCTGTACCGACTCCTGAAGAGAGGCGTCCCCTAGAAGACCCTCAAGTTCAGTCGGACCACGATACTGAGAATGAATTTGAAGTTGAAGCTCACACAGCTTCAGACGGGACCCTAAGGGCCCGACGTACCCGTCATACCGAAAGAAGGGAACGGGAACATCTTCAAACAGGAAGCGAGCCAGCAGGCGCACCGCCTGTTCGGCAGCAGCCGACTGATGGATCTGCTCCCATTACAAGGAACGAACTCATGACCTTCATGAGGAACTTCAAGGGAGAAATTCAAGAATTGATCAACAAGAAGCCGCCTGCTCTGGACAAGGAGCAGTCGGCTAAGAAACCCTCCACTTCACTGAAGAGGAAGCCAGTCCAAGGGCGAGAGGCGACTTCTCATCCTAAATCTAGGAAGCGGGAGCCGACTGCCCTTGATTTCACAAAATACCGTTTTCCTACTCCAGGAAATAGGAAACCTGTTCGTCATATTCAGGCGGACGGGTCGAGGAAAACATACACAGACGCTCGGCTACTGCTAGAGCAGAAGAAGAGTGACCGATTGTCAGAGTCGGCCTCTACTTCGTACTTCCAAGACAGTCTGCGAAATACTTCAATGAGGCATACGCAGTCGTATCATGAGAGTCAGTCAGGCGGCACCTCCCGTCAGTCCGGCTTTCATAGCGACCAGGCGGTACCAAACTTACCGTTTTTGCCGCAACAACAGTATTTTTTACAGCCACCTCCGTTTGGTGGTCATGCAGCAAAAAATGTCCAACCTATGGACTGGCAGCTTCGGTTGCTTAGACTTGGTGAACAGCCGTCGGCCTTCTCCAAGGAAATTACTGAAGCCGCTCAGCCGGCCAAAGTGAAAAATGTATTAGTAGGCGCCTATGACGGCACTACTAACCCAGAAGACCATCTGATGGCATTCACCAACCTGATGTACCTTCAAGGGTTGGATGATCCCACTTGGTGCAAGTGTTTCCCAGCGACTCTCAAAGGAATCGCACAACAATGGTTCGGCAACCTGCCGACTGGTTGTGTAAATAACTTCAGGACGCTTGCTTACTTATTCACCTCCAACTTCGCCAAGAACATCCCTGCGAAGAAGACGACCCTTGATTTAGGAACAATTCAGCAGGGCAAGAGAAGGGTCTTCGTTCTTACATCAGGCGGTTTAACCTGATGAGAATACAGATTCAAGGGTTACCGGATGAAGTAGCCTATACTGACTTTTTCAGAGGTCTCAAGGACGGGTCGACCTTCAAATTTGATTTGGTCCGAAAGAGGGTGGCGACTCTTCAAGAGGCCTTGATTGAAGCGGAAGCCTATATACAGGCGACTGATCTTTGTACGGTAAAACAGTCGGACGGGAAAAGGTCCGAGAAAAGAGAAGGATGACAGAAACAGTCGTCAAACAAAGATGAGAAGAGAAAAGAGGTCTGGGCGGCTGATTCCTCTAAACAGCCGGCCTAGAAAAAGAAAAAAGAATTCAAACCCTACTCCCCAAAGTATGTGTTTAACAAGGATAACCAGTTTATCCTAAAAGAAATCAAGGGACGGATCTCAACTGAGAAGCCGGTCCCCATGAAGGGTTCTGCAAACAACCGGAACCAAGATAAATTATGTGCTTATCATGAAGATGTTGGTAATCACACCAATGATTGCATAAGTCTCATGCGGTATCTGGACCGCCTGGCTGAACAAGGTGATCTTGACACTTATGTCAAGAAATCTACGGGGAACACTTCCTCGAAAAAGCAGTCGGCCAAAAAGAATCAACAGACCGACAGCTCCGATACAGATGATGCAGTCGTCTACACCATTGCAGGCGGCTTCTCAGGAGGCGGTCCCACTATTAGGGGCAACAAAGACAATATCAGGCGGTTAGATGTAAATTCCGTTCACCAAGAACGGCCCTCCAAATATTCATTTCCTGAGATTGTCATCACTGAAGAAGATCTAGGAGGGGTAAGAGGGCCGCATGACGACCCTATCGTTATTGAATGTAAAGTGGCCAACCAGAGAGTTGGCCGAATCCTCATAGATACCGGAAGCTCCTCAGATCTCATCAGTAGCAAATGTCTGTCGAAACAAAAATATCAGACTGATTGCATACATCCGGCCTCCCACCCTTTAGTAGGGTTTGGAGGAGGAGTCGTCCATCCAGTAGGACGAGTGGATTTACCCATCAGCCTGGGCAAAAAAGGAGAAGGACGACACATGGTAGTCCGGTTCCTGGTAGTAGAAGAACTCTCGGCTTACAACATGATTCTAGGACGACCAACCCTGAATAATTCCAAGGCTGTTATAATCCCATCTCTTATGTTGCTCAAGTTTGAGAGAGATAATGGAACAGTCGGCTCCCTAAGGGGAGATCAGAGGATGGCCCGAGAGTGCTATCTCTCGGATGTCAAGCCCACTGTTATGGCCACTGGGTCAAGTGGTGGAAAAACAGACCTTGACAATGTCAAGGAGAGTGCGCCTGTTCAAGAAGCAGGCGGCAAGAAGAGAAAGGCATCCCAGACAGGGGCCGCAAGAAAAGACAAAAAATAGCAATCATTGGCAGAGAAGCGGTCGGATGAATTCCGCCCTCAGCCGGCTGGTGAGCATACGGACTTGATCTTAGACGACTCACGTCCTGAGCGAACAGTCAAAGTTGGGACGACTGCTCTGAGAGACCTTGGTGACGACTTTCACAAACTATTAAAAGAATACAAGGATATCTTCGCATTCGAAGTCCATGAAATGCCAGGCATTAGTCCTGATATGGCGGTACATAAACTAGCCGTGGATCCGAAAAAGAAGCCGGTACGGCAGAAGAAGCGGAACCATGGCGAAGAAAGAAGTCAGGCGGCAGCCGCCGAAGTTAAAAAATTACTTGATGCAGGGTTCATTCGGCAATGTTACTTCCCAGTCTGGGTTGCAAATGTGGTGCTTGTTAAAAACCCGAATGGCACCTGGCGAATGTGTGTAGACTACACAGACTTAAACAAGGCGTGCCCCAAAGCCAGTTACCCTCTGCCTAAAATTGATAACCTGGTCGACTCAACAGCCGGCCATGCTTTGATGAGCTTTATGGACGCCTATTCTAGTTTCCATCAAATTCCTTTATGGAAGAAAGATCAGGAGAAGACGACCTTCGTCACTGATCAGGGGTTATACTGTTACACGGTCATGCCGTTTGGTCTTAAGAATGCCCCGGCTACCTTCCAGCGAATGATAAACACTGTGTTCTTTGATCAGATTGGGAGAAACGTCGAGGCATACATTGATGATATGATTGTCAAGACTAAACTTCAGAAAGATCATCTGTCGGACCTCCGAGAAACTTTCGCCACACTCAAGCGGCACCATGTCATGCTCAATCCCAAGAAATGTGTATTTGGAGTTGAGTCTGGGTCCATATACGCCTGCTACAGGCGGAAGGAGGTACATACTTGTTGCCGTCGACTACTTCACTAAATGGGTAGAGGCGGAGGCTGTAAAGGGAATCAAGACGAAGGATGTAATTTCATTCATTTGGAAAAATGTCATCACTCGGTTCGGGGTTCCCATGTCTATGGTTTTTGATAATGGTCCCCAATTTGAGACGCCTGTTCTCAAAAGCTGGTTGGGTGACCAAGGAATTGCACACTACTTTGCATCTGTCGGCCGTCTACAAGCAAACGGCCAGGTAGAAGCCTTTAATAAAATCATCTCATACGGTCTTAAGAAAAAGATTGAACGAGCAAGCGGCCTATGGGCGGATGAACTACCACATGTTCTCTGGGCCATTAGGACGACTGAAAAAGGGGCGACTGGAGAAACTCCATTCCTCCTAACTTATGGTGCGGAAGCTGTTCCTCCAATAGAACACTACGAGTCGACTCTTCGAGTAATGCTATATGACGAAGAGGCAAACTAGGAGGCCATGCGCCTGGCATTAGACTCACTTCCTGAAAGGAGGGGCAATGCTGTCTTGCGCCATGAAATCTACCGCCTGAGAATGACTAGATCATACAACAAAAAAGTACACAGGCGTCCACTCAAAGTGGGGGACTTTGTACTTAGAAAAATGGAAGCAGTTGGTAGGGTTAATGAATCTGGCAAACTAACTCCCAACTGGGAAGGACCCTACCGAGTCTGTGAAGAAGTCAGGGACGGTACCTACCGTCTAGAAACACCAGACGGACAACCGTTGCCTCGAACTTGGAATGTAGATAATCTTAAGAAATATTTCTTTTGAATGATGTAAATAGTCAAGGGCTACTTAATAAAAGTGCGTACTTAATATTCAATTTTGTACTAAGAGGGGCACGCCTACTAACAAACAGTCGGCTACTCTCAATGTTTAATTTTCTCTTCAGAGGGGCATGTCGTCTGTACCTTTACAGTCGGCTACTCTCCATTGAGTATTTTACTCTATCTGCAGAGGGGCATGCCGTCTGTACCTTTACAGTCGGCTACTCTCCATTGAGTATTTTTACCTATCTTCAGAGGGGCATGCCGTCTGTACCTTTACAGTCGGCTACTCTCCATTGAGTATTTTACTCTATCTTCAGAGGGGCATGCCGTCTGTACCTTTACAGTCGGCTACTCTCCATTGAGTATTTCACTCTATCTTCAGAGGGGCATGCCGTCTGTACCTTTACAGTCGGCTACTCTCCATTGAGTATTTCACTCTATCTTCAGAGGGGCATGCCGTCTGTACCTTTACAGTCGGCTACTCTCCATTGAGTATTTTACTCCTAGGGGCATGCCGTCTGGACATATAGTCGGCTACTCTCCATAGAAGAGGGCCGACTGGTTCCAAACACACAGCCACCCCCCTTATACTTAGCTAAAAAGATTAGGGCCTGGCCGACCCTGTGCCTAACAGGCGGCTACCCTCCTTTTACTTAGCACCTACGTTCACCAAGAACTAACCAAGGCCATAGGCCGAATGATCAGACCAGGCGCCAAGCCAACTGATCAAATCTTCAAAACTAATACGACCTGTCCCAACATCATAGCAGGCGTCCGGCGGCATCCCTCCGGATGAAATTCGTCGCAGAGAGCAGCTCCCTTTTGGGTGGAACATTGCTCTATAAACTAATTACACGGCACCTATACGACTGTCCCCAAGGGCAACCACGTAGCCGTTTTTGAGACAAGGATAACTCTATCACTAACCAAACCAGTGGTAGCAGTTGACATCTGAGTCAGATGACCGCCTGTATTACTTGGGATAAATGCAGGGGGTACCTCTTGAGTTAATAGCCAACAAACATTGGCGAATCAAGGGGTCGAGCCGGCCTCCGCCGCCTAGTACCTCTACTTCTCAAGCAAGAGTGACGGCGACTGAGTAACACCAACGTTAACTCAGTCACTCCCTCAAACTTGGTATGGAACCTAAAAGGTTTGAGTAGATCGCCTGTTTTTTGGCAAACAGGGGCACTCAAACCCCTATTCCTACTAGGTAACCTCTTGAGTTAATAGCCAACAAACATTGGCGAATCAAAAGGATCAGTCGGCCTCCGCCGCCTGGTACCTTTACTACTCAAGCAGGAGTGATGGCGACTGAGTAACTCCAAAGTTAACTCATAGTAACTCTCAAACTTAATATGGTGATGTAAATCTAAATACCCCCTCCCGAATATGGGTTGATGGATTTAAAAATACTTATAGTTAGAATACTCAGATATCATGGAACAAGATAAAAGGGCCAAAACTCAAGGACACACTCAAAGTTTTGGGGTTTTAGGCCAGAGATAAGACTCACTCAATCTCTCCTAAGCTTATCACTCAAGACTCACTCAAAGCAATAAGGGAACACTTGAACTTGAGACAAACTCTAAGTTAAAATGCTATAAACACAAGGTTTTTTTATCAAATCTCAAAACTGCCTTTTAATTTCTGTTTTGCTCTCCCTTTTATAGAGGAAAGGAGCAACAAAAGCACACCAAAAGCCAAGGAAAACCGTCCAAGAATGAAAGGCCAACAACCAATGGTTTCCTCCTTGATTTAAGCCTTGATTTAAGCTAAGTAATGAAAGCGTAATAAAGCCTATTGATAACCCCCCCATTACAACCGGCCAAGAGCTAGATTCTTGGCATTATTTCAGCAACATTAACTAGCACATAAGTTAATAATAGATAGTAAATGGCCTAGGATCCACACGCCCAAAATAGTCATGAAATGCGTCCAAAATGTGATGCTAGCCAACCGTGTACCAATCTTCAATCTTCCCATGAAATGCAGCATAGAATTTCACCCTTCTTTGTGAATGGGAAAAACCCAAGAGTCTCTAAGACTAAAGCAACAGGTTCATTAGATGTCCACTTTGGATCATTCCCCCCTTCTTCAAAAGAGTTTGCCCTCAAACTTGAATCATTAAAGTATGGTGATAAATCCCCTACATTGAAAGTCGCACTAACACCCATCAATTTGTCTGGTAGCTCAATTTTGTAAGCACTATCGTTCACCCTCTCAAGAACCTTAAAAGGACCATCAGAACGAGGCATAAGCTTGTTTTTGCGAAGCTTAGGGAACCTCTCCTTCCTCAAATGCACCTAAACCAAGTCCCCGGGACGAAAAATAGGCTGTTTGCGTTTCTTATTGGCTCGCTCTAGGTATTTTTTATTCATCTCCTCAATTCGTTTCTTCACTTGCTCACAGGTTTTTTGAAAGGTTTCCACCCTCTTTTTAGCATCTTTCTCTACCATGTCACCCTTAACCATAGGAACAAGATCAATCGGCACAAATGGGTTCACTCCATAAACTACTTCAAATGGAGAACGGGAAGTAGTTAGGGAATGAGCTCTATTGTAAGCAAACTCCGCATGGGCTAATTTCATGTCCCAATCTTTTTGCGTTTTGCTCACAAGACCTCGTAACAAAGTACCCAAAGTTCTATTAGTGACCTCGGTTTGCCCATCGGTTTGGGGATGATGCGAGGTACTAAATAGTAACTTGGTACCCACAAGTTTCCATAGGGTTCTCCAAAAGTGACTAAGGAATTTGGAGTCCCTATCAGATACTATACTTCGAGGAATGCCATGGAGTTTGACAATTTCCTTGAAGTACAGCTCGGCCACTTTCACGGCATCATCAGTTTTATTACAAGCTACAAAGTGTGCCATTTTAGAGAATCTATCTACAACAACCATGATGCTATCTCTTCCCCTTTGAGTGCGAGGCAATCCAACAATGAAATCCATGCTAACACTTTCCCATGGAGCATCCGGAACTGTCAACGGAGTATAAAGACCCTTTGTGAAGTGTCCCTTAGCCTTTTGACAAGTAGCACATCTCTCCACAACATGAGTAACATCCTTGATCATTCTAGGCCAATAGAAGTGTTCACCTAGAATATCAAGAGTCTTTTGTATCCCAAAATGACCGGCTAAACCTCCACCATGCACTTCTCTCACTAATAACTCCCTAACCCCACTCTTCGGAACACATAGCTTGTTACCTTTAAAGAGGTAGCCATCTTGTCTCACAAACTCTTTGGTAGGATTCTCTATCTCGCTAGCAAAGTCGGGATCATTTATGTAACATTCCTTGAGTTGTTCAAAACCCAAGATCTTAGCATCCACCATGGAAAGTAAGTAGCTCCGACGAGACAATGCATCGGCCACAACATTACTCTTTCCATCCTTGTACTTGGAGCTAAAGGTAAATGATTGGAGAAACTCCACCCATTTAGCATGTCTCTTGTTGAGTTTTTGTTGCCCATGAATAAATTTCAGAGCCTCATGATCGGAATGAAGAACAAATGGTTTTGGTCTAAGGTAGTGAGACCAATGATCAAGTGCTCTAACTATGGCATAGAACTCACGGTCATAAGTGGAATAGTTCAACTTAGCCCCATTCAACTTCTCACTAAAGTAACTCACGGGCTTCTTTTCTTGAATCAAAACAGCACCTATTCCAATCCCACTTGCATCACACTCTACCTCAAACACTTTGTTGAAATCTGGTAGCACAAGTATAGGAGCGTTGCAAAGCATATGTTTAACCTTCTCAAAGGCTCGTTGAGCATTTTCTTCCCATACGAACTCACCCTTTTTGGTCAACTCGGTGATTGGAGCCATGATGGTAGAGAAGTTTTTGATGAACCGCCTATAGAAGGAGGCAAGTCCATGAAAACTTCTAACTTCGTGCACATTGGTTGGAGCCAACCAAGACTGGACTGCTTTTACCTTCTCCGGATCTACATGAACCCCCTCTCCTGTTACAATGTATCCTAAGAATATAACACTAGGAGTCATGAATACACATTTTTCAAGCTTACCATACAACTTCACCTCCCTCAATTTTTCAAACAATCTCCTCAAATGAATTACATGATCATCATTGTTTTTACTATACACAAGAATGTCATCTAAGTAAACAACAACAAAATCATTAAGAAAAGGACGGAGAACTTCATTCATCAATCTCATGAAGGAGCTTGGGGCGTTGCAAAGCCCAAATGGCATCACTAACCACTCATACAACCCTTGTTTTGTTTTGAAAGCCGTCTTCCACTCATCCCCCTCTCGAATTCTCATTTGATGGTACCCACTCCTTAAATCTATTTTGGAAAAGACTAAGGCACCACTCAACTCATCTAACATATCTTGCAATCGAGGCATAGGAAAACGGTATTTGACCGTTATATTGTTAATGGAACGACTATCAACACACATTCTCCAAGTACCATCTTTTTTTGGTACTAAGAGGGCTGGAACCGCGCAAGGACTAAGGCTTTCTCTCACATAACCTCTCTCAAGTAATTCGTTCACTTGCTTTTCAAGTTCCTTACTCTCTTCCGGATTACACCTATAGGCAGCCTTGTTGGGCAAAGGTGCTCCTGGAATTAAGTCAATGGCGTGCTCAATGCCTCTAATTGGAGGTAGGCCTTTGGGCAAGTCATTGGGGAACACATCTTGGTACTCTTCTAATAACTCATTTAGCATGGATGAGTTAATACAAGTAGTACCATTATCATCTTTGGTCCTTACCACCAAAGCATACCCTCCCCCCATTTCTTTCATTATTCGTTCATATTCATTACAAGTTACAAGATAGTTGCTTTTCTCTTTTTCTTTCTTAGCAACTTTAGGAGGTAAAGGCACTAACTTAACTTTTCTACCATTTTTGGTAGTTACAATATACACATTAGTTTTCCCTTTATGCTCCGAATCATGATCAAACTGCCACGGTCTTCCAAGCAACAAATGACACGCATCCATAGGAAGAATATCACACCAACGCTCATCTTTGAACCCTCCAATGGAATAAGACACCAATGCTTGCTTCTTGACTCTAATGCTTGTGCCATCATTCAACCAATTGAGCTTGTAAGGTTCACCGTGGTCTCTAGTGGGTAGCTTCAATTTACTCACAGCCTCGGATGAAACAACATCTGTTTGGGCACCACTATCAACAATCACATTGCAAGTCTTCTCTCCTATCTTGCATCTAGTGTGGAACAAGTTGTTTCGTTGTTTAAGATCAATTTCGGGTTCATTATACAAGATTCTACGAACCACCATCATGTTGAACTCATCTTCGGGTTGAATCTCTTCCTCATACTCTTCATCAAACTCGCAACCCTCCTCATGAGCCACAAAGTTATAGACCTTTTCTTCCTCATCCATGAGAGCACATTGAGAGGCTGTTAACACACTCTTACTAGGACATTCCGATGCAATATGTCCTCTCCCATGACACTTGAAGCATTTTCTCCTAGTTGAAAGCTCACTAGGCGAAACTACTTGTTTTTCTTTCCCTTTTGATGAGCTAGGTGAAAAGGTTTTACTTTGAAAAGTACTCCCTTTAGAGTTGAAAGGAGTAAATTTCGAAGTATTCTTGAAAGAAGAAGTTTTGGGTTTCTCTTTCTCCCTTTCTTCTTTAAGTTGAGACTCGTACTTCAAAGCTAGTTTGCATACATCACTAAAAGTGGCATAATGAGTAACTTCCACTTTCCTATTAATTTCTTTGGTCAACCCCTTGACAAATCTAGCAATTTTGTAAGCCTCCTTTTCTTGCAAGTCGCAAGTCAAGCCTAACCTTTCAAATTCTTTTATGTAATCCTCCACACTCATGTTTTCTTGTGATAGGTGGGTTGATTTTAAGTATTGATCTTGTTCATACTCTTTACTTACCCATTTTTCCCTCATTTTCTTTTTTAATTTTTCCCACGAGTCTATCTTATCTTTCCCTTCTCTACTTCTATTTGACTTGAGGTTTTCATACCACAATGCAGCTAGTTTAGTGAGTTTAAGGACAGCCAACTTGAACCGTTTCCTATCATCATACCCCTTGTAATAAAAAACGGTTTCAATTTGCCTAACCCAATCTAAGAAAGCCTCACAATCATGCCCTCCATCAAATTGTAATAAAAAACGGTTTCAATTTTCATACCCACCGCTTGATACCTCTACTACTCAGTTACTTGGCGACTAGGTAACAATCATGTTTACTTGGTCAAACCACTTTCCTACTTGGTTAATTTTACAAATGACAGGACCGCCTGCCTAAAGGGGATCCAGTCTTTAAAATGGTTCGAATACCGATTGGATAAATGGCCGACTGATCGTCTAGCCTGAAAACAGACAACCAGTCGTCCAGGGGCATAGGCGGCGTGACTAACTATCCGTACCTGTCTGCAACTATCGGCCATGTAAAACAGTCGGTATAGTGAACAATTGGATATCAGAATATTCAATACTTAGACAAATTTGAAGCAAAACAAAAATTCATTAAAAAGAAGCCGGTCATTAAAGACCGGCAAAATATTCAGAGCCCCGGCCCCCTGGCCGGGTAAATACAAAACAAACGGCACGCAGGCCGTGGAAAGAATACATAAAGCTTAAGAAGGGGGCAGATCTTCAATATTAGCAGCTGCCGCCTGGTCAGCACTCTTCTTGCTGGACTCGGCTTCAGCTGCATTCTTCTTTGATGCATTACCCCCAAGCGGCACAAGCGCCACTACCGGCTCCTCCTCCTCCAACGCTTCCTCCAACGCCTCTTCCTCAGCAGCCGCCAGGATCTCTTGATTATATGTATCAGAACACTGGCGGTACGTTTTTTCCCATGAGGCAAAGTCGGCATTGGGGAAGAGGCGGCCCCAAGTCATGTGCTGGATTTGAGTAGAGTCTTCCATCATCTCCCGGACCAGCTCTTTCTTTTCTTGCTCGGCCTTTTCCGAGAGCTCCTGAGTAAGACTCTTCTCCTGGGTCACCAGGCGTTCCTCTACGTTGGCCAAGGATTTCTCCAAGGCTTCGTATGAGTACATCTTTAGGCGAAGAGGTTTCAGCTCGGCCTTGAGATTGGTGATGGTCGCCTCCAGCTCGCCATTCCTCTTCTGGGCCGCCTCTAACTAAGCCCGAATAGCGGCGGTAGCCTGCGCCTGATAATAAAGAATATCAATGGTCAGAACTTCATTTTGGGCAATTTGAAATATTGCCTTATCACAGTCAGAGGCGGCCATAGCTTTGCAGCCTTTACCTCTTTGTTCTTCCGGTTAAGCGGCTTGCGAAGGCCGTTCACTCGGAGCAGGGCCTAAGTAAAAAGGAACAGGCGTCAGTTTCCAAACAAAAAGAAAACAGGCGACCTGGAATTCAAATACTCAAAAATATGCTATGTATACCTCAGCAAGGACCCCTGCAATCCCGTCTAGGTCAAGGGTGCCGACACCCCTGACCGCCTCCCTTTCAGCTGGAGGAACGACCCTGATCATAGACTTGGCCACCTCTACCAAGTCAGGCTCCTGAGGGTCGGCTGCATCAAGCATAAACAAACGGATTAGACCTAGTAAAAAAGGGGAGCAAGTCTAAAAATTTACAAGGACAACTTCATACTTCTAGGCGGCCCAGCTGGAGTTTTAGAAGAAGTGGCCGGCTGTTTCTCAGCCGCCGCATGTTTCCTGGCAGAACCAGGAGAGCACGCAACAGTCGTCCTCCGGGCCTTGGGGTCCGGCTGTTGGGAAGAAGAAGCTCTTAGAGCGCCCGTCTAAAAAAGAAGAAAAAAGTCAGTATATGCATAAACACAACTCCAAAAAAAAGGGTGAAAGGTTCGAAGCCCACCAAGGGTGCCCCCTTCTTGGGGAGTCGGTTGAAGCTTGTTGCATGATGGAGGCCCGCAACATGGCCGCCGCAGTCTTGGAGGCGGTAATTTTGCTCATAGCGTCCGCTGCAAAAACAAACAGCAAAGTTAATAAAAGTCATAACAAGAAATGCATGGAACAGCAGAGTATTCGACAGGCCGACTACCTCTTGAGCACCGACTGCTGAGGCCACAGGCGGCAAAAAAGTACTCGTCGTAGAGCCATTTGAAGCTCGGGATGCAGTGCAGGGGTACTTGCTCTCGTACCCCTGAAGTAGAGTTCACCTTCGACTCTACTTTAAAGAGTCCTTTATCAAGGATCTCTTTCTTAGCCTTGGGGGGAACAGGCGGCATGCTACGGCCGCCTGCAAGAAGGGGCGGATTCCTGTTCCACCTATTGAAGCGCTTGTTCTGCTCTGTGTCTGAACTCTCAATGATGAGGAAGGTGCTCCGCCAGTCCTTCCATTTGTTTGCTTTACCTCTCGTCATGAGGTAGCCCCTATGGCTCGTCAATTGATACCAGCCGGTACCGCCTGCCTTAGGGGTCCGTCTGAGGTAGTTCATGTGGGCAAAAGCCTCGAAGCTCGGCTCCACCACGTGCAGTTTGCACCCGGCCACATAGCCGAGTACATTGACCCAGGAGTTCGGGGCTAACTGCCATAACCCCAACTCATACCCATCCAAGATCCGCTGAACAGCCGGATGTAATGGGAAGAGCAGCCCAGCCTTGATGGCCGCCTCGTAGCAGCCAAAGCAGGCGCTATCATAACTGGTACCAACCGGCCAGACGACTATGTCTTCTGGATCCGGCACAAACACTAAAAAGTCGGGGCCCATTGTGTGGTTTGCGATAAAGCTCTCCACTTTCTCTTGCATGGCTGTGATCCGGCCCCGAGGTACCGTGCAGTAGTAGGGGGTATTTTGCTCTCGGTAAGAGGCGGATGGCTCCGCCCAATTGTCCCCCTTCTCAACTGCGTGAGAAAGCCTCGCCTCTTGCAGGCGACTGTTTTTCTCTTCTGTGTCCAGAGAAGCATGACCAGAAGAGCTAGACTCGGAATCGTCCTCTGACGAGTCCGTAGAGGACGACTCCTCCCCTCTCCCGGAGGGGCCCGCCTCCTCTACTTCAAAAGGAGCAGGAGAGGATGAAGAATTGTCAACTGTGAAATGGGAAGGGGTCACTTTGATTCCTCCCTCAGAACAGCCGGCTTTCAAGCCGCTTTGTTTCACTTCCACATCTGGCGCCTGGTCAGATGTTTCACTAATCGACACCCTGTGGGAGGAGTCGTCTGAATTTGAGATCCTGGCAGTCTTTTTTGTTCTGACCATCATGCTCTGCATAGACACAGATACAGTCGGACTTTGTATAAAGGGCAAAGATGGGTCCGGAAAAGGGCAGGCGGCACTCCTAGTCCTAGATTCAGCCGTCCCCGGTGACCGGCTGATCACTAACCTAGGTCGTGTCGAGTGCTTCTGTGGTGCCATTTCAAAAAAGAATAAAAAGAAAATTAAGAGTAAGAGAACCGACAGTTACCTGAACGAGTGACGGTTGATGAAGTTCTGAAAATTCTTTGCAGTCGGCTTGTCAGAGCAGGCGGTAGGCAGAAAGGGTCCAAAATGTCAGAGCAAGTTCAGGGGTTCGAATGTTCTCTCACAAAGTTCTCAAGTGTGAAAATGACTGAAGTCAACACTCCTTTATATAGGCGAAGTGAGAAGGCGAAGGGTCTTTTCCAGAATTCAAAATATGGGCGGGAGAATCTCTCGGCCTTTCGCCGAGTGACACCTGTAGCAGGCCGTCGCCTGTTACAGTGCGGCACCTGTCACAGGTAACACGTGACCAGTCACGTGCCACCTGTGAGGGGCAAATGATTAGGGGATTTTGCTCCCACCAATCGGAATGCGCCACGTGGGCCAATCAGGTCCTGCCAAGTGTCCCTCAGTTGGAACTGTCAGGGCTTGCCACGTGGCACCCGCTTATTTGTCCACCTTGGACCTATTATGTCATGACACGTGGCATACTCCATGCCTAATGGAGAAACCGGCCACCAAGGCCCAACTTCCGAGGGAAGCCCAATCAGCCCTAGGTTAACCTAAACCTAGGATTGGCACGTTTCCCAAGGTTATAAATACCTCCCTTAATCCTCATTAAGGGGGGATTACACACAGAGATAACAGGCTGATCACGCTAACAAAGCAGATTACCTACATTAAACACTCTCACCTAGAGAGACCCAATCACTTTAATTTTCGCATTAATTACTCCTTAATCAAGTACTAACTTGACCGTTAGAGGCGGAGCTCCCACCACCAGGAGTCTCCGTTGTTTTGCAGGTACAGGCGTCCGGTTCCAGTCTCGGAATTGTAACTCTCCCGCAGGATATCAGAAAACCCCGAAACAGACTCCATGCCAAGTGACTCAATACTCCCATTGGACCTATTCAAGATCCCGCACCTAAGAAGAGATTTCCTAATCACTACAAGAAAAATGTCTTTTCGTAGCGATTATTTCGTAGTGATTGTATATTCGCTACAATATGCAAGTATGTTTGTGAAATAATTAAGGAAGTCGTATCATTTTACAATCGCCATGTTTTTCCCATATAAAATCAATACGGAAAACATAATAATACATATCCACACTATTTTTACACATTTATATAATTTTGAGAAATTGTATCATTTACAATCGCCACTAAATCTTAAAAATCGATACGAAAAGCCTTTTCAACACTAGATATATAAATATTGTTTGACAAAGAATACATAAAATATGTCATAGCTGATTGGTGAAACATTTAATATAAGAGTTTGAGGTTGCATGTTCGAATCTTTTAAAGATCATACACATGTTTATTTTTTTTTATTTTTTTTGAAGAAAATGAGTTAAGCATTTATAGTGATTGTAATCGCTACAATAATCACACGATTGGATCGCTACAATAACACCACGATTGGTTGTAGATTTCGTATCGATTATTGAGGCCAACCCCAGCGATATTGAAAACCACTACTAAAGGCTAAGGCAACGGGGGATATTGTATCGAATGACCATTCGTTGGGAAAGCTTTTTGTTGCAATTACAATCGACGAAAAGTTTATTTTCTTGTAGTGAGTTGGAACCTAGATGCACATTGCAAGTACCATCAAGGTAGGGGTCATACTACTGAAAGCTATTGGAAGCTAAAAGAGACCATCCAATACTTGATCAATAATAACAAGCTTCCCCTACCTCTAGATAGTAAGAAGACCGAGTTATAATAAGGCATAAGACAAGAGGCGAGCTTCAACGACAAGATTTCGTGACCTTTTTTTATATTTCTTTTATTAAGCCTTTCCCCAATAAATCTAGCATAAGCACCTTTTACTTTCCTTAGATGTTATTTTGTAGGTTTTTTTCCTTTTACCTTTTAAAAAAATAATCATTTCTTTTCTTGAATATGATTATTTCATTACATTACAAAAAAAAAAAAAAAATCATGTCGAACTAAGCACAAGGTATACCAATGATTTGAGGCACCCTTTGTAGCCTATGATATCATCTTCACCCTTTCAAATATACAATCTTTTTTTTATAAACCACTTTGAGACTCACCTAACGATAGGCCTTTCTTTTTTCAACCCACATCTACCTAACCTTGGGATAGGATAGTGTGCAATTTATGCAATTTTCAAAGAATAAAAGCTTGAGTGATTTTATAAAAATTTCAAAAGAATAAAATAGCAATAAAAGTGTGAAAAAGAGCAAGTGTTCCAATGTCTTTGACATAAACATGTCTTCGATATGAACACATCTCATATTGCATCTCTTATCAAGTGCTCGGTACCGTGCCTGAGAAACATGAATGCCAAGTGAGTGATAGACCGCATGATAAGGATTGCCCACACTTATCAAAAAGGTTCAAAATAAAAAAAATGCAAAATAAAAAAAAAGATAGCAAAAAAAAAAAAAAAAAGAGCTCAAAAATGAGAAACCTCAAGCATAATAATACAAAGATTCAAAATCAATGTTGCACACCTTAGGGGCTTATCTAGGGCCTTGAGCCTTTATCCCTTTCTTCTTCAACCTTTAGCCTAACCACGTTACAAGCCTTAAAAGACCTCTTTGAGGTATATACATATTTGTGCGAGGTTCGGCTAGAGCTACGTTCGACCTGATTCGTAACGGATACGTAGGCAACCTCACATCGAGGTGCGGCCGTAATAAAAATGCATTCATATTTACGTTCATAATTAATCATATCCAGGGGATCTCCTATGCTCATACTTATCCATTTAGAGCTAGACTTAGGGGCTTGATCCCTACATCATTAGCTTACCTAGCCTAAAGAGTCACCATTATTTGGCTCTACTCAAAATACTTTCCCATAAACTTAGCCTTTGCAGCCTAGCCTTAGTGTCACTCACACACACTACACGGATACATGACAAAATGATACTTCCCTTAGGAACATTTTGTCACAAAATCTTAACATAACGTTGAAGCATACCTTGTCATCATCATATCGCAAAGTATGAATTGCTTAGCCTCCGTGCCAAAGTTACGTAAATACTTTCATTCGAAATTAACAATGGATCAGAGATAGCCTAGGATGTTTCAATCTTCGCTCCCTAAGATACGACGTTGATCAATACATTTGTTAAAGCTCATCCAACATGCACCTTCAAAAACTTCACTTCCTGTCTTTTTGCGTCTTTCTTTTTCGGGAGAAAGTCGGTACCCTCACAAAAATGACTGTAGACACCTAAAAATGTCTCCCCAAAACCAAACCCCATGATGAACAACCTTTCACCGCTGTTATTGGTCGGGTTAAGTATTTAATCTTTGGAGTGCTTAAATCCATATTTCTATTTCATAAACCACTCCAATTCCTATCCCATTTCCCAAACCATAACATATTTTGCTCTTTTCGTGCCTTTATACCACAAATGATTTATTTCGTGTCCCTTAAAATCATTCATTTCTTGTCCTTTTTATAAAAAACGTTTAGTTTAGTTTATTTTGGTCAATAATCTGGGTCTACTGATTAAATAGTTGTATGGGGTTTGAAAAGATCTTTCCAAAGATATATTATAGGCTCAAATTCGAGTTATAACGAATAAGTTATGACCAAAATATTAAATTGAGCCCAAATCGAACCTAAGCCCACCTTATCTACGACCCAATGATGTGGAGGGTCCAAATGATTTAATCCCATTTCTAAACAAATTAGGATTAACTGGAAACTTCAATAAGTTTCTAAAATATCTTAATTATCCTTTTTGAAAAGATAAGATTAAAAAGTTTGAAATTGAATAAAACTTTTCTTTTTGAAAGTCCTAAATCTATCAAAATTGAAAGATGTTCAAAGATAGACATATATTATTTTCTTACCTCATATTTTTTATCCAAATATTAAATGGTTGGATACCCCTTGAAATTATATTTCCAATTATATATTATAATATCAATTCCGAGCTATAACGGAAAAGATATGAATAAAATATCAAACTCTATCCAAAACTGACACCGTCTCATTATTTCGGCCATATCATTTATTCTACAAAATATTTTAATCTAATTCTAATTGGATTAGAAAGTAGACTTCAACAGCATTCCAACGACATATTATTTATCTAATTCTAATTTCTGGATCAAATGATATGATAAAAACAAAAACCGCATAATCTGTTGTTTATCGCAAGAGTATTATTCCAATTCGAATTCTTATTTTTTCTTAAGTCTTCGACCCTTTTTATTCTTTATAAATAGAGGTCATATCTCCCCTTTTTCAATCATCAATAAGATTGATCATCAAATCATTCTCTTCTCCCTCTTTAGCCTAAATACTAGCTACCATATTCTCTCAAAATACTTCCCCTAAGCACTCCAAGGATTTCATACAATACCCGAAGTTCTATACTTAAACCAAGGCGTGAAAGGTATAATAGACTGAGGGTTTGGATCAAATCATCTCTATTTTCTAATTTAATTTAATTTACATTTGATTTATATTTTAATTGAAGTTACTAATAGTTTATTCATAATGTAGCAATTCAAGGAAACGCGGAAAGTGAGTAATTAATCACTTAATTATATTTTTATGGAAAAATTGAAACTAATAATCCCACCTTTGTCACTTCTGCTCAAAACAATCCCACCTGTTAATAATCTAAAAATAATCCCACATTTACCTATCATCTACTCAAAACGGTCCTTTTTACTTATAACCTGTCGAACAGGTTTTTTTTTTTAATTTCTTTAATATCTCTCTACCTCCTACCTTCAATGGCAGACCTCCATTACCAATACCACCACCAGAGCCCTACCTAAAACCTCCACGTCCCAACCCTACCCCTCTCACATGACCACCGTACCCCTAAAACCGGCCACCCAGCTACCCTAAAATTCCTAAAACCGACCACCCCAAACCCAACCGCCCAGCCATCCCGAAACCCCCTAAAACCAACTCGTATGTTTCATGATATACTTTGTTCAAGCCCATGAGTAGCAGCAACAAATACTGTGGTCATCTTCTACACAACATATTATTTTCGTACCCATGAATAGAATCAAGAGTAGATTAAAAATTTGGGGATAATTAATTAAACCAAGAAAATCAATCAAATATCAAACAATTTGAAAATCAGAAAATCAATCGAATACCCACAAGATAGTGAAAATGGAACCCGTGAATCCGTGACAGTGAATCAGCCAAAACATGAATTTTTTTTTTTTATTAAATCAAAAACATAAAAAGTTACTTTAGCAAAATGAAAAATCATATCAAAATATTTAGATTCTAAAGTCATGAACTCTTGATTATATTCATTATTAAGAAGAAGAATAGATTTAGAGTGTCGCTAATTAATTATGGAAACACAAGAAGAATGGAATTAGTTTTAAGCCGGCGTGGAAGGGGTGTGGGGTGGGAGTAACTCCGGCTGGGAGGACTGGTTCAGGTGGGGGTTTTGGAGGGGGCGAAGGTGATGAAAGGTTTTTTAATTTTTTTTTTGTTTTTAATTTTTAATTTTTATCTTTATTAATTATTTAATAATAATAAGACCAATTAGAAGGTGACACGTGGCAAGTCACCTTCTAAAACCGGTTTCCAATTTTACAAATAGGTCAAGGGACTATTTTAAGCAGATGAGGGTAAAAGGTGGGATTATTACTGGAATATGCCAAGGTGGGATTATTTTGAGCAGCAGTGACAAAAGTGGGATTATTCGTTTCAATTTTTCCTATTTTTATTCTTATTGCTAGTATCATGATTAGGTTTATTATTTGATTAGACGAACGCTATTATTGTTGAATTGCTTCCAGTATTAATGTTGATTTTTATTATATTTGTTGATCACCATATTGCATGTTTAAAAGGAAATATGTAATTGAAAATTACGCCTAATAAGATAATTTGGACGACCGGTTTAGGTTCCTTTTTAATCTTGTTGTTAATTCAAGTGATCACAAATATTTTAGAATTATGTGTTGCATTAATATTCAACCAATTTAGCATAATAATAGTTTAGAGCAAATTGAGTCTTTGTTTGCATGTCTTTGAGATCGCAGGAATCACTTTTCACTATAAGAATTGAGTAGAGGTCAATACGGGCGAATGTGACTCCATGACTCACTTCGTACCACCATCCCCGATCCTGCTTTCTGGTCGAGGGTCGAAGTAGGTCGTTGGGACTACTAACCCTAACCAAATTAGAAATTTATAATACCTAAACTTACACTAAACTAGTTAGTGGCAAGTAAAAGGTCGAACCCAAAAGGACTAAGTGTGTCAATTTGTGCTAACTAGACTAGTAGGAAAACTTGTGAGATAGAGAGAGGTTCAACTAAACAAAACTAAGAACAAATAACTAAAACTAGGGAAAGTGGAATCCAATCACATCAATACATTCAATAACATCATACAATTAGATGAAAATGACCTTGGTTAGGAACAATCAACACATTTAACTCACTCTCGCACAATTAAGCATGTTAATTATCCTACTAAACTAATTCACTCTCGTGCAACTAGCCTAGCAAAGGTATGGAAGAATTTAGGGCTCTCAACCAACTCACTCTCGCACAATTGATTGAAAGCACAATTAAGAGCATAGAATCGATTAGCTAGAAAGATCTTAATCCATAAAAGTATCACCCATACACAATAATCAAGAAACAATTTCATACTAATCACAATCAATCATTCAATTCATTAATATAACCTTCATCCAATTCCCTAGAACAAGACCTAAGCTAACATAATGAAGAAAGACATAAAAAACAAGGTAAAATAAGAATAAAAACAAGATTAAATAAACAAACTAATTAATCTACTCAAACCAACAAACAAAAAGCAAAAAAATAAGAATTAAGCAAAGAAATAAAGATGAGAGAAAGTTAGAAAATCCTCATTGAATAGATGAGAAGAAGTTCCACAAAGTTGCTTCTTCAACCTCTCAGAAACTCCATGGAAATCCAAGCTGTTTTGGATGTTTTTGTCCCTTGAGAGAGCTACAACACGAAGACTGATCCGCTGTGAGCTGTACCTTCAAAACAAACGGAGACACCGGTTGGGTGGTGCTCCGCCTCCGACGCACAAGTTAGTAACTTCAAACGGAATAGAGAGAATGTGCCCCTACCTAGGTCACTTGACCTAGATTCTGGTGGGCTGCGCCGTTTTACAGCGCTCCTAGGAGTTTGGGCCTTTGAAAGCCGCCAATTTAGAAACATATATGAGGGCACCAAGTGTCAAGAGGATGTTGAGCCACATGGGCCATCCTGAGCTTGACACGTGGCGACCTCTCATTGGTCCACGTGCCTAGGGTAAAAATACCCTAAACATTTGCCCTTCACAGGTCGCACGTGCATGTCACGTGGGGCCTGTGACACGTGTCCACCTTTCATAGGTGAACAGTAACTGGTAAAATTTTGAATTTCAAATTAAAATTTTCCCCCCACTTTTACTTTCTATAAATAGAAAGTTACCCCCCTCCTTTTCACACCTTACGTTCATATTGACTTTTTAGAGAGAGAAAAAGAGAGATTCCTAGAGAGAGTTTTCTCTGCTCCCGCCTGCATAACAACGAGTTTCAAGCTTCCAAGTGCTAGCAGTACATCACCCGGTTCACCGGCTGAAGCGGTTTTAAGATTTTCCAAGTCAAAGCAAGGTAACCGCCTGTACCATTTTAGCTTTTCTCCCCTTCAATTTACATACCAATTAATCCGCCTGTATGCCCGGCTTTCTTTAGAAAATAGAAAATATAAATGAGTTCCCAATCCACCCACTCGGCACTGCCTAGGACACTTAGCCGATCCCCCGGAACGGCTGAGTCTAGAACAGGGGGTGCCTCTTCTGGACTGTCAGAACCAATATGCTCATCTCCGAATTCCTCCCTCTCTGTGTCTGTGCAGGACACAATGGCCAGAATGAAACAAACGACCAAGCGGTCTAAAAGTCGGGGCACCATGAGAGTGACAACCGATGAGGTTTTCCCGGAAGGGGATCCGAGGAATTGGGAGGAGAGCGGATCTGACGAAGAGGCTCCCTCTACCTCCAGGAGCTCTAGAGTAAGAGAAGTGGATGGCGAAGGAGCCACTTTCTCAAATGAAGCCAGCGACGCTGAAGCCGGCCAGGGATCAAGAGCGGAATCCTCCGACTCTGACTAGGGAGATTTTGCGGCTGACTTTCAGAAGCCGCCCAAAGTTGCTAACCATCCCAACCCCAAAAGAACCCGGATGCTGCCGAGTAACATTGCCCTTCTTAATAGCGGATTCAGGGCTTTTAAAGAGAAACATCCATTTGGAAGGGGTTGGGAAGTTATTGTCCCTACGGCTGATGCTGTGATGGCCTGGGGGGACGACATTGACCATGCGGATGACTACTTCATCTGCTATGAGGCGGTTATAGAAGCCGACCTCCGATTCCCCTCCCACCTCGGGATTAGGAAAATCCTCAAGGGGTATGATCTGGGGGTTTGGCAGCTCACCCCTAACTCGTGGGTGAACATATTAAGTTACATCGCCGCCTGCGAGTTCCAAAACTTGAACCCCAGCTTTTCCGCCTCCGCTCATATGCACTACTTGAGCAAGGCCCCAGGCGGCCATGGGGCATGGTATACGCTGACTACCCTTCCCCAATATCTAATGACTTTGGACAAAGTGTCCAAGTGGTCCGTGTGGAAGGACAAGTTCTGTTTAATTTCCTCTCCAACCCAAAGACACAACTGGACACTGCGCAGGTACAATACTGAGCCGGCTCTTCTTAAACGTAAATGCCCTCTCCCGGCACTATCTACTAAAGCCCGGGAGCAAATCATGGAGCCGGGATTTTTTGAGACAACAACTGAGCCCATGGGGGATGGGACTCACATCATAGTTCCCAAGAACTGGATCCCCCATCAGAACTTCTTCAAAGATGAGTGCTTCTAGTCCGCCTGCGTACGATTGTCATTTTAATTCTTTCTAACTTGACATTCTTGTTTTTGTAGAAGAAGCCCTGAGGATGGTTGACCAGGAAGCGACCCTTGTCAAAAAGGCAGCCGTCGAGGCTATGAAGAAAGGCGGGGTAAGACCGCCTGACTTTATGTTTGCATTTTTTTTTATATATATACCGGTTGGGTATACTTATATTTTGCTTCTTTCTCAGGAGTTCGCCAAGAGAATCCCTCGATCATTCTCCAAGCTTCTTAAAAGGCAGGGAGATGATCTGGAGAAGGCTCCGGCTGCCAAAGCCGCAAGGAAAGATCCCCCCCAGAAGCAAAGTTCTGCCCAATCCGGTCGTCCAACGACTGGGGGCAAATCCCCTGCTGTTCTGAAGAAACTGAGTGAAAGCTCAGAACAGCAGAAAGCGCCGGAAGCCTCTACGGCATCGAAGGGTGGCGAGTCACCTAAGGTTGCAGGCGGTGCGGCAACCACTGGGGAGGAGAACAAGCTGGAGACCCATCCAGAAATTCACGGTAAGGAACGAACTGAAATACCTTGGCCACTTGATTTTATGAGAATCAAGACAGGTTGATTCTTCAAAAGGGTCAGTCAGCAGCCGGCAACGGATGAATGCCAGTTACGCTGCTTCTATCTCACAAAGAACTACTTTTGATGCAAATCTGACTCCCAACCCGCCGGATCTTGAAGGCTTCACAAAGCGGATGGTGAGGACCCTCACCCGGTCTGAGAAGGCCTCCATACCTGATCTGCAGGTCGTGCACTTTGACCGGATAATGGGTTCTCTGGCTGAGGTAAAAAATCCCTTTACCCTGATATCTTTTATCTTTAACTTGTCCAAGTAACTCACAAACCGGCTGTCATTGTCTCAGGCTATGGTGAGAGTGGACAGTCTCCGGGGCCCCCTCAGGCGAAAGCAAGAAGAGGTAAATGATGCCAAACGGAGGGCCCTAGAAAACCTCAACTTTGCTGAGCATTCTGATTATATGTGTAATTTAAAGATTAAAACAGTAGAGTTGAAACAGGAGGAGCTGATCCGGAGTTTGACGGCTGCAAACGATGAAGCTAACAGCCGGGCTGATGGCCTTGAGAAGCAGCTGAAAGATGCCAAATCTGATCTCAAGGCATTAGAAGATGCTGACAAGGAGAATGCCCAACTCCGGATTGACAACGACCGCCTGAAGCTCGAGTTCATGACCCTGCGCAATAAGCAGTCGGATGAGCTGCCCGGGAGCAGACCCGGCTGACTAAGGAGAATGAATGGGATAACTTGGCCCGGCTGAAGATCACCTGGGGCCTCCTCTACCCAGAAATAGACTTTGAGGTATATAAGCTGAGGTATGATTACGCCAATGAGGTGTATGATGCCCAGCAACTAGGTGATGCTCCTCCGCCTCGCTTCAAAGACTGGGCTTCTGAGCAGGGATATGAAGTCTCTGATGATGAGGAGCAGGCGGATGATCATCAGGAGGGCCAAGCAAGCCAAACTCAGCCGGAGAAGACTCTGCCTCAGCCTTAGGCAAGCCTCCCACCTTTCTGCGGCAGTATGCCAATCCTTGTTATTTACCGGCTTGCATGTCGTGTTTTGTTGTATCTTTTTACCAACCATGGGGTTAGATTTACATTTCCACTTTCTTTCTTTACCGGATGTGTCCGGTTAACAATTATTATGGCCTTTGTGCCATTTCAAATATAAATGAAGTATTCCAACTCAGTCGGATTTTATATATGTCTGTTTTGAGTTTTTTCAATTTGAATTTTTTATGTGTATGCAATTCTTTAGTATTTTTCCTAACTTAAAAAAGCATGCGGCAATTTGCAATCCGGGTGCTCTTGCCCCTAGGCGGCTGTGTAGTTGGTTTTATGTCAAGCTGATTGATTGGCTTGAAAACACTTGATACTTGGAGAAGTATGGAGTGTTTTTAGGCCAATCAATCACAATGGTGATTGCCCCAAACCAAGTGCACAACCGGCCATAAAAGCGGGTGCTTTGAGCTTCTTACCCACGCGGTTATATTCCGTCTGGGGTTAACGCGTAGCCAATTCCCAATCCTTTGCCCCAATAGGGGAAGTGAGTGCAACTTTGGAATAAATAACCCAAGTAAGAATTTCTATCAATGACCGACTGATGCCTGTGGGCATCTGGAAACTTATTCGTTCTTCATAGGTTATTTTGGTCAGACGGCTATGAGTTGGCCAACTTGGTCGTTCAATTTTTGCCGTCTGCATGGGTACGTAGAACAGACAAATAGTCTGTTCTCTGTGACGATTGCACCCAGAGGGGTGTCGCCGGACGCCTTTGTCCATGCTGGGACAGGCGATTTTATAGAATGAGCAACCATCCGGCTATTTTAGCCTCTGGTCTTATATGGGACCGGTTGTATACCACTAAACGTTTTTCTGCTTAGTTTTTAGTCAGTATTGAATTTACACTAAGTATCAAACTTAGTTTTTTTAACAAGCGGGTCAGTCTGGGTATTACCCAGGCAGATAATCAGGTAGTTTAATAAACAAAGTGTTTCGGGGTTTTCTGATGTCCTGCGGGAGAGTTACAATTCCGAGACTGGAACCGGACGCCTGTACCTGCAAAATAACGGAGACTCCTGTGAGCTCCGCCTCCAACGGTCAAGTTAGTACCTGATTAAGGAGTAATTAATGCGGAAATTAAAGTAATAAGGTCTCTCTAGGTGAGAGTGTTTAATGTAGGTAATCTGCTTTGTTAGCGAGATCAGCCGGTTATTAGTGTGTTCCGTAATGTTTTTCGCGTGTCCTCTTAATGAGGATTAAGGGAGGTATTTATAACCTTGGGAAACGTGTCCATCCTAGGTTTAGGTAAACCTAGGGCTGATTGGGCTTCCCTCGGAAGTTGGGCCTGGGTGGCCGGGTTCTCCATTAGGCATGGAGTATGCCACATGTCGTGACATAACAGGTCCAAGGTGGACGAATAAGCGCGTGCCACGTGGCAAGTCCTGACAGTTCCAACTAGGAGACACTTGGCAGGACCTGATTGGTCCACTTGGCGCATTCCGATTGGTGGGAGCAAAATCCCCTAATCATTTGCCCCTCACAGGTGGCACGTGACTGGTCACGTGTTACCTGTGACAGGTGTCGCACAGTAACGGGCGACGACCTGCTACAGGTGTTAGTCGGCGAAAGGACGAGAGATTTTCCCGCCCAAATTTTGAATTCTGGAAGTGACCCTTCGCCTTTTCACTTCGCCTATATAAGGGAGAGTTGCCTTGAGTCATTTTCACACTTTGAGAACTATTTGAGAACATTCGGACCCCTGAACTTGCTCTGACATTTTGGACTTTTTCTGCCTACCGCCTGTTCTGACAAGCCGACTGCAACGGATTTCCAGAACTTCATCAACCGTCACTCGTTCAGGTAACTCAGTTCTCTTACTCTTAATTTTATTTTTATTTTCTGAAATGGCACCACGGAAGCACACGACACGAGCTAGGTTAGTGATCAGCCGGTCACCGGGGACGGCTGAATCTAGGACTAGGAGTGTCGCCTGCCCTTTTCCGGACCCATCTTTGCCCTTTATACAAAGTCCGACTGTATCTGTGTCTATGCAGAGCAGGATGGCCAGAACGAAAAAGACAGCTAGGATCTCAAATTCAGACGGCTCCTCCCACAGGGTGCCGATTAGTGAAACATCTGACCAGGCGCCAGATGTTGAAGTGAGACAAGGCGGCCTGGATGCCGGCAATTCTGTGGGGGGATTCATAGTGACCCCTTCCAATTTAACAGTTAACAAATCTGCTCCTTTTCAAAGAGAGGAGGCGGGCCCCTCCGGGAGAGGGGAGGAGTCGTCCTCTTCAGACTCGTCCGAGGACGATTCCTCGTCAAGCTCTTCTGGCCATGCTTCTTTGGGTACAGAAGAGAAAAACAGCTGCCTGCAAGAGGCGAGACTTTCTCACATAGTTGAGAAGGGGGACAATTGGGCGGAACCATCCGCCTCTTACCAAGAGCTAAATACCCCCTACTACTGCACGGTACGTCGGGGCTGAATCACAGCCATGCAAGAGAAAGTGGAGAGCTTTATTGCCAACCACACCATGGGCCCCGATTTTCTAGTGTTTGTGCCGGATCCAGAAGACACAGTCGTCTAGCCGGCTGGTTCTAGTTACGAAAGCTCCTGCTTTGGCTGCTACGAGGCGGCCATCAAGGCAGGGCTTCGCTTCCCATTACATCCGGCTGTTCAGCGGATTTTGGATGGGTATGAGTTGGGGTTATGGCAGTTAGCCCCAAACTCCTGGGTCAACGTACTCGGCTATGTGGCCGGGTGCGAACTGCACGGGGTGGAGCCGAGCTTCGAGGCTTTTGCCCACATGAACTATCTCAGCCGGACCCCTAAGTCAGGCGGTACCGGCTGGTATCAATTGACAAGCCACAGGGGCTACCTCATGACGAGAGGTAAAACAAACAAGTGGAAGGACTGGCGGAGCACCTTCCTCATCATTGAGAGTTCTGACATTGAGCAGAACAAGCGCTTCAATAGGTGGAACAGGAATCTGCCCCTTCTTGCAGGCGGCCGTAGCATGCCGCCTGTTCCCCCAAGGCTAAGAAAGAGATCCTTGACAAAGGACTCTTTAAAGTAGAGTCGAGGGTCGACTCTACTTCAGGGGTACGAGAGCAAGTACCCCTGCACTGCGTCCCGAGCTTCAAGTGGCTCTATGACGAGTACTTTTTGGCCGCCTGTGGCCTCAGCAGTCGGTGCTCAAGAGGTAATCGGCTTGTCGAATACTCTGTTGTTTCATACATTTGTTGTTTATCTTTTATTAACTTTGCCGTTTGTTTTTGCAGCTGACGCCATGAGCAAAATCACCGCCTCCAAGACTGCGGCGGCCATGTTGCGGGCCTCTATTATGCAACAAGCTTTAACCGACTCCCCCAAGAAGGGGGCACCCTTGGTGAGCTCCGAACCTTTCACCCTCTTTTTGGAGTGTTTATGCATATACTGACTTTTTTCTTCTTTTTTAGACGGGTGCTGCAAGAGCTTCATCTTCCCATTAGCCGGACCCCAAGGCCCGGAAGACGACTGTTGGGAGCTCTCCTGGTTCTGCCAGGAAACAGGTGGCGGCTGAGAAACAGCCGGCCACTTCTTCTAAAGCTCCAACTGGGCCGCCTAGAGGTATGAAGTTGTCCTTGTAAATTTTAGACTTGCTCCTTTTTTACTAAGTCTAATCCGTTTGTTTATGCTTGATGCAGCCGGCCCCAGGGGCCTGACTTGGTAGAGATGGCCAAGTCTATGATCAGGGCAGTTCCTTCGGCTGAAAGGGAGGCGGTCAGGGGTGTCGGCACCCTTGACCTTGACGGGATTGCAGGGGTCCTTGCTGAGGTATACTTAGCATATTTTTGAGTATTTGAATTTTCTAGACGCCTGTTTTCTTTTTTGTTTGGAAACTGACGCCTGTTTTTTTTTTGTTTTTTACTTAGGCCCTGCTCCGAGTTAACGGCCTTCGCAAGCCGCTTGATCGGAAAAAACAAAGAGGTAAAGGCTGTAAAAGCTATGGCCGCCTCTGACTGTGATAAGGCAATGTTTCAAATTGCCCAAAATGAAGAACTGACCATTGATATTCTTTATTATCAGGCGCAGGCTACCGCCGCTGTTCAGGCTCAGTTAGAGGCGGCCTAGAAGAAGAATGAAGAGCTGGAGGCGACCATCACAAATCTCAAGGCCGAGCTGAAACCTCTTCGCCTGAAAATGTACTCTTACGAAGCCATGGAGAAATCCTTAGCCAGCGTAAAGGAACGCCTGGTGACCCAGGAGAAGAGGGTTACCCAAGAGCTCTCGGAAAAGGCCGAGCAAGAGAAGAAAGAGCTGGTCCGGGAGATGATGGAAGACTCCGCTCAAATCCAGCGCATGACCTGGGGCCGCCTCTTCCCCAGTGCCGACTTTGCCTCTTGGGAAAGAACGTACCGCCAGTGTTCGGATACATATAATCAAGAGATCCTGGCGGCTGCTGAAGAAGAGGCGTTGGGGGAAGCGTTGGAGGAGGAGGAGCCGGTAGTGGCGCTTGTGCCGCTTGGGGGTAAGGCATCAAAAAAGGATGCAGCTGAAGCCGAGTCAAGCAAGAAGAGTGCTGACCAGGCGGCAGCTGCTAATACTAAACTGCCCCCTTCTTAAGCTTTATGTATTCTTTCCACGGCCTGCGCGCCGTTTGCTTTGTATTTACCCGGCCAGGGGGCCGGGGATTTGAATATTTTGCTGGTCTTTAATGACCGGCTTATTTTTAATGAATTTTTGTTTTGCTTCAAATTTGTCTAAGTATACCATATCTAATATCCAATTGTTTACTAGACCGACTGTTTTACATGGCCGAACGTTGCAGACAGGTACAGATAGTTAGTACGCCGCCTATGCCCCTGGACGACTGGTTGTCTGTTTCCAGGATAGACGATCAGTCGGCCATTTATCCAATCGGTAGTCGAACTATTTTGTCTGGATCCTTTTTAGGCAGGCGGGCCTGTCTTTTTGTAATTTTAACCAAGTAGGAAAGTGGTCTGACCAAGTAAATAAAGTATTACCTAGTAGTCAAGGAATTGAGTAGTAGAGAAAACAAGCGGCGGGCACCGGTTGTTTCCCTTTATTGCCAATGTTGTTGGCTTTTAACTCATAATTTTTTAACCTAGCAAGAGTAGTGATTGAGGGCCTCTGCTTGTTAAAACAGGCGGACGACTCATACCTTTTAGGCTCCATACTAAGTTTGAGTGACTATTAAGTTAACATAGGAGTTACTTAGTCTTCGTCACAATCTAGATTAAGTAGTAGAGGTACCAGGCGGCGGAGGACGGCTGATCCCCTTGATTTGCCAATGTTTGTTGGCTATTAACTCAATAGGTTACCTAGTAGGAATAGGGGTTTGAGTGCCCCTGTTTGTTAAAAACAGGCGGACGACTCAAACCTTTCAGGTTCCATACCAAATTTGAGGGAGTGACTTATGAGATAACGTTGGAGTTACTCAGTCGCCGTCACTTTTGTTTGAGAAGTAGAGGTACCAGGCGGCGAAGGCCGGCTAGACCCCTTGATTCGCCAATGTTTGTCGGCTATTAACTCAATAGGTACCCCCTGTATTTATCCCAAGTAATACAGGCGGTCATCTGACTCAGATGTCAACTGCTACTACTGGTTTGGTTAGTGATAGAGTTATCCTTGTCTCAAAACGGCTACGTGGTTGCCCTTGGGGACAGTCGTATAGGTGCCGTGAAATTAGTTTATAGAACAATGTTCCACCCAAAAGGGAGCTGCTCTCTGCGACGAATTTCATCCGGAGGGATGCCGTCGGACGCCTGCTATGATGTTGGGACAGGTCGTATTAGTTTTGTAGATTTGATCAGTTGGCTTGGCGCCTGGTCTGATCATTCGGCCTGTGGCCTTGGTAAGTTCTTGGTGAACGTAGGTGCTAAATAAAAGGAGGGTAGCCGCCTGTTAGGCACAGGGTCGGCCAGGCCCTAATCTGTTTAGCTAAGTATTAGGGGGGTGGCTATGTGTTTGGAACCAGTCGGCCAATTCTTATGGAGAGTAGCCGACTATATGCCCAGGCGACATGCCCCTATTGTGAGTGAAATACTCAATGGAGATTAGCCGACTGTAAAGGTACAGACGGCATGCCCCTCTGAAGATAGAGTGTAAAACTCAATGGAGAGTAGCCGACTGTAAAGGTACAGACGGCATGCCCCTCGTAGTACAAAATTGAATAGTAAGTGCAAACTTTTATTAAGTAGCTCTTTACTTTACATCATTCAAAAGAAATATTTCTTAAGATTATCTACATTCCAAGTTCGAGGCAACGGTTGTCCGTCTGGTGTTTCCAGACGGTAGGTACCGTCCCTGACTTCCTCATAGATTCGGTAGGGTCCTTCCCAGTTGGGAGTTAGTTTGCCAGACTCATTAGCCCTACCAACTGCTTCCATTTTTCTAAGTACAAAGTCCCCTACTTTGAGTGGACGCCTGTGTACTTTTTTGTTGTATGATCTAGTCATTCTCAGGCGATAGATCTCATGGCGCAAGATAGCATTGCCCCTCTTTTCAGGAAGTGAGTCTAATGCCAGGCGCATGGCTTCCCAGTTTGCCTCTTCGTCATATAGCATTACTCGAAGAGTCGGCTCGTAGTGTTCTATTGGAAGAACAGCTTCCGCACCGTAAGTTAGGAGGAATGGAGTTTCTCCAGTCGCCCCTTTTTCAGTCGTCCTAATGGCCCAGAGAACATGTGGTAGTTCATCCGCCCATAGGCCGCCTGCTCGTTCAATCTTTTTCTTGAGACCGTCTGAGATGATTTTATTAAAGGCTTCTACCTGGCCGTTTGCTTGTGGACGACCGACAAATGCAAATTAGTTTGCAATTCCTTGATCACCCAACCAGCTTTTGAGAACAGGCGTCTCAAATTGGGGACCATTATCAAAAACCATAGACATGGGAACCCTGAACCGAGTGATGACGTTTTTCCAAATGAATGAAATTACATCTTTCGTCTTGATTCCCTTTACAGCCTCCGCCTCTACCCATTTAGTGAAGTAGTCGACGACAACAAGTATGTACCTCCTTCCGCCTGTAGCAGGCGTATATGGACCCAGAATGTCCATGCCCCACTTAGCAAACGGTAGTGGGCTGTGAATGGTAGTGAGATCAGTAGCCGGACGGTGAATTAGTTTGCCAAACCTTTGGCACTTGTCACATTTTTTCACCATCTCCATTGCATCTGCTTCCAAAGTAGGCCAAAAGTAGCCCTGCCGCCTTGCCCTTTGAGCAAGCATCCTACCACCTATATGAGAAGCACAGTAACCATAGTGAAGATCATCTAGTATCTCTCGTCCCTTTTCTGGAGTAACACACTTTAAGAAGGGTTGAAGGTACCCCCTCTTGTGAAGTTCTCCCTTTATCATTTCAAAACAGGTGGCTCGTTTTTTCAGTGCTGCCGCCTGTTGAGGATCATCCGGCAGTGTACCGTTTGTCAGATATGCCCTGATTGAATCCATCCAGGTTGAGCTTCTGTCTAAATTTCTCCAATTTTTAACAGCCATGAAGAGTGCAAGACCAAATTTCTCCACTAGGGGATACCTCAACTCGGCATTTTTCAGTACGTGACTGACAAAGTAGACCGGGAGCTGACAGCCGTCCCTTTCAGCAAGGAGAACAACGCTTAACGCATGATCAGAGACGGCCAGGTACATGTAGAGAACCTCTTTGGGCAAAGGGCTGACCAGCCTCAGCAAGGAATGCAAGTGAACTTTTAATTTCTGGAAGGCGGCCTCAGCATCCGGCCCCCATTCAAACCTTGCTTTTTTCTTAATTGCCTGGAAAAAGTATAGGCATTTTTCGCCTGATCGGCTTAGAAATCTTCCCAAGGCCACCAGACAACCTGTTAACTTCTGAACCTCTCGA
The DNA here is from genome assembly GCF_001683475.1 of Chenopodium quinoa. Taxonomy (NCBI): domain Eukaryota; kingdom Viridiplantae; phylum Streptophyta; class Magnoliopsida; order Caryophyllales; family Amaranthaceae; genus Chenopodium; species Chenopodium quinoa. The sequence continues at coordinate 118,109 of NW_018745442.1, forward strand.
ATGGTACGAGGCGACTGCATGTCAATGACCGCCTGCACCTTCTCAGGGTTCGCTTCTATTCCTCTCTGATTGATAAGGAATCCGAGAAATTTCCCAGACTCAACTCTAAATACACATTTCTTGGGATTGAGCATGACATGGTGCCGCCTGAGTGTGGCGAAAGTTTCTCGGAGGTCCGACAAATGATCTTTCTGAAGTTTAGTCTTGACAATCATATCATCAATATATGCCTCGACGTTTCTCCCAATCTGATCAAAGAACACAGTGTTTATCATTCGTTGGAAGGTAGCCGGGGCATTCTTAAGACCAAACGGCATGATCGTGTAACAGTATAACCCCTGATCAGTGACGAAGGCCGTCTTCTCCTGATCTTTCTTCCATAAGGGAATTTGATGGAAACCAGAATAGGCGTTCATGAAACTCATCAAGGCATGGCCGGCTGTTGAGTCGACCAGGTTATCAATTTTAGGCAGAGGGTAACTGTCTTTGGGGCACGCCTTGTTTAAGTCTGTGTAGTATACACACATTCTCCTGGTGCCATTCGGCTTTTTAACAAGCACCACATTTGCAACCCAGTCTGGGAAGTAACATTGCCGAATGAACCCTGCATCAAGTAATTTTTTAACTTCGGCGGCTGCCGCCTGACTTCTTTCTTCGCCATGGTTCCGCTTCTTTTGCCGTACCGGCTTCTTTTTCGGATCCACGACGAGTTTATGTACCGCCAGTTCAGGACTAATGCCTGGCATTTCATGGACTTCAAATGCAAAGATGTCCTTGTATTCTTTCAATAGGTTGTGAAAGTCGTCACCAAGGTTTCTCAGAGAAGTCGTCCCAACTTTGATTGTTCGGTCAGGACGTGAGTCGTCTAAGATCAGGTCCGCATGCTCACCAGTCGGCTGAGGGCGGAACTCATCCGGCCGCTCCTCTGCCAATGATTGCTATTTTCTTGCTTTTCTTGCGGACTCTGTCTGGGACGCCTTTCTCTTTTTGCTGCCTGCTTCTTGAACAGGCGCACTCTCCTTGACATTGTCAAGGTCTGTTTTTTCACCACTTGACCCAGTGTCCATAACAGTGGGCTTGACATCCAAGAGATAGCACTCTCGGGCCATCCTCTGATCTCCCCTTAGGGAGCCGACTGTTCCATTATCCCTCTCAAACTTGAGCAACATAAGAGACGGGATTATAACAGTCTTGGAATTATTCAGGGTTGGTCGACCCAGAATCATGTTGGAGGCCGAGAGTTCCTCTACTACTAGGAACCCGACTACCATGTGTCGTCCTTCCCCTTTTTTGCCCAGGCGAATGGGTAAATCTACTCGTCCCAGTGGGTGGACTCCTCCTCCTCCAATCCCTACTAAAGGGTGGGAGGCCGGATGTATGCAATCAGTCTGATATTTCAGTTTCGACAGACATTTGCTACTGATGAGATCTGAGGAGCTTCCGGTATCTATGAGGATTCGGCCAACTCTCTGGTTGGCCACTTTACATTCAATAACGAGAGGGTCGTCATGCGGCCCCCTTACCCCTCCTAGATCTTCTTCAGTGATGACAATCTCAGGAAAAGTATATTTTGACGGTCTTTCTTGGTGAACGGAATTTACATCTAACCGCCTTATATTATCTTTGTTGCCCCTAATAGTGGGGCCGCCTCCTGAGAAGCCGCCTGCAATGGTGTAGACGACTGCATCATCTGTATTAGAGCTGTCGGCCTGCTGATGCTTTTTGGCCGACTGCTTTTTTGAGGAAGTGTTCCCCGTAGATTTCTTGACATAAGTGTCAAGATCACCTTGCTCAGCCAGGCGGTCTAGATACAGCATGAGACTGATGCATTCATTGGTGTGATGACCAACATCATCATGATAAGCACAAAATTTATCTTGGTTCCGGTTGTTTGCAGAACCCTTCATGGGGACCGGCTTCTCAATTGAGATCCGTCCCTTGATTTCTTTTAGGATAAACTGGTTATCCTTGTTAAACGCATACTTTGGGGAGTATGGTTTGAATTCTTTTTTCTTTTTCTAGGCCGGCTGTTTAGAGGAATCAGCCGCCCAGACCTCTTTTCTTTTCTCATCTTTGTTTGACGACTGTTTCTGTCGTCCTTCTTTTTTGTCGAACCTTTTCCCGTCCGACTGTTTTATCGTACAAAGATCAGTCGCCTGTATATAGGCTTCTGCTTCAATCAAAGCCTCTTGAAGAGTCGCCACCTTTTTTCGAACCAAATCAAATTTGAAGGTAGACCCGTCTTTGAGACCTCTAAAAAAGTCGGTATAAGCTACCTCATCCGGTAACCCTTGAATCTGTATTCTCATCAGGTTAAACCGCCTGATGTAAGAACGAAGCCCCTCCTTCTCGCCCTGCTGAATTGTTCCCAAATCAAGGGTCGTTTTCTTCGCAGGGATGTTCATGGCGAAGTTGGAGGCAAATAAGTAAGCAAGTGTCCTGAAGCTATTAACACAACCAGTCGGCAGGTTGCCGAACCATCGCTGTGCGATTCCTTTGAGAGTCGCTGGGAAACACTTGCACTAGGTGGGATCATCCAACCCTTGAAGGTACATCAGGTTGGTGAATGCCATCAGATGGTCTTCTGGGTTAGTAGTGCCGTCATAGGCGCCTACTAGTACATTTTTCACTTTGGCCGGCTGAGCGGCTTCAGTAATTTCCTTGGAGAAGGCCGACGGCTGTTCACCAAGTCTAAGCAACCGTAGCTGCCAGTCCATAGGTTGGACGTTTTTTGCTGTAGGTCCTCCAAATGGAGGTGGCTGCATAAAATACTGTAGTTGCGGCACAAATGGTAAGTTTGGTACCGCCTGGGCACTATGAAAGCCGGACTGACGGGAGGTGCCGCCTGACTGACTCTCATGGTACGACTGAGTATTCCTCATCGAGGCATTTCGCAAACTGTCTTGAAAGTTTGAAATAGAAGCCGACTCTGACAATCGGTCACTCTTCTTCTGCTCTAGCAGTAGTCGAGCATCTGTGAATGTTTGCTTCGACCCGTCAGCCTGAATATGACGAACCGGTTTCCTATTTCCTGTAGGATAACGGAATTTTGTGAAATCAAGGGCAGGTGGCTCCCGCTTCCTAGATTTAGGATGAGGAGTCGCCTCTCGCCCTTGAACTGGTTTCCTCTTCAGTGAAGTGGAGGGTTTCTTGGCCGACTGCTCCTTGACTGGAGCAGTCGACTTCTTGTTGATCAACTCTTGAATCTCTCCCTTGAAGTCCCTCATGAAGATCATGAGTTCGTTCCTTGTGATGGGAGCAGACCCATCAGTCGGCTGTTGCCGAACAGGCGGTGCGCCTGCTGGCTCGCTTCCTGTTTGAAGATGCTCCCGTTCCCTCCTTTCGGTATGACGGGTACGTCGGGCCCTTAGGGTCCCGTCTGAAGCTGTATGAGTTTCAACTTCAAATTCACTTTCGGTGTCATGGTCCGAGTGAACTTGAGGGTCGTCTAGGGGACGCCTCTCTTCAGGAGTCGGTACAGACTTGGATGCCATCTCTGAAGTACTCTCCCCACAGACGGCGCCAAATGTTTCGGAGTTTTCTGATGTCCTGCGGGAGAGTTACAATTCCGAGACTGGAACCGGACGCCTGTACCTGCAAAATAACGGAGACTCCTGTGAGCTCCGCCTCCAACGGTCAAGTTAGTACCTGATTAAGGAGTAATTAATGCGGAAATTAAAGTAATAAGGTCTCTCTAGGTGAGAGTGTTTAATGTAGGTAATCTGCTTTGTTAGCGAGATCAGCCGGTTATTAGTGTGTTCCGTAATGTTTTTCGCGTGTCCCCTTATGAGGATTAAGGGAGGTATTTATAACCTTGGGAAACGTGTCCATCCTAGGTTTAGGTAAACCTAGGGCTGATTGGGCTTCCCTCGGAAGTTGGGCCTGGGTGGCCGGGTTCTCCATTAGGCATGGAGTATGCCACATGTCGTGACATAACAGGTCCAAGGTGGACGAATAAGCGCGTGCCACGTGGCAAGTCCTGACAGTTCCAACTAGGAGACACTTGGCAGGACCTGATTGGTCCACTTGGCGCATTCCGATTGGTGGGAGCAAAATCCCCTAATCACAAAGTATCAAACTTAAATAAACAAGGGATCCGAGTAGTACCCAGGCGGTCCAACGGATATGACCTTTACTAAGTGTCAAACTCAGTTAGGTAAAGAAGAATCCGCCTGGGTATTACCCGGATGGATAATTAAACAATAACTCGATTTTGCAAACAAAGTCTGAATCTTCATTAATTAACTCACTGTTTACAAAAAGTTTACAATCTCAGAAGTAGTACTCTTTTAGGTTGTCTACATTCCAAGTTCTAGGCAGACGCATGCCGTCTGGGGTTTCCAGGCGGTAGGTGCCATCCCTTACTTCTTCATGGATCCGGTAGGGGCCTTCCCAATTTAGAGTTAGCTTTCCCAGCTCATTGGCCCGATCGGTTGCCTCCATTTTCCGTAACACTAAGTCGTCAACTTTCAAAGGACGCTTGTGTACTTTTTTGTTGTAGGCTCTAGTCATTCTCAGACGGTAAATCTCATGACGCAAGGCGGCGTTGCCCCTGCGCTCTGGGAGTGAATCCAATGCCAGGCGCATTGCTTCCCAGTTTGCCTCTTCATCATACAGCATGACTCTGAGAGTCGGCTCGTAATGTTCGATGGGCAAGACTGCTTCAACACCGTAAACCATGAGAAATGGGGTTTCACCGGTTGCCCCTTTGACTGTTGTCCGGATGGCCCATAGGACATGGATTAATTCTTCTGCCCATAAGCCACCGGCTCTTTCTATTTTCTTTTTAATGTCGTCTGAGAAGAGTTTGTTGAAGGCTTCAACTTGGCCGTTTGCTTGGGGCCGGCCAATAGATGCAAAATAGCTTGAGATCCCCTGATCTCCCAACCAAGTTTTTAGCTGAGGCGTCTCAAACTGAGGACCATTATCAAACACCATAGACATAGGTACCCCACACCAAGTGAAAATGTTCTTCCAAATGAAGGAAATTACGTCTGAGGTCTTGATGTTTTTAACCGCCTCAGCCTCCACCCACTTGGTGAAATAATCCACAGCCACCAAGATGTAACGCTTTCCGCCTGGAGCAAGCGTGTAAGGACCTAGAATGTACATGCCCCATTTTGCAAACGGGATTGGGTTGTGGATGGCCGTCAGATCAGTAGCCGGACGGTGAATGAGTTTACCAAACTTTTGGCACTTGTCACATTTCTTCACCAATTCCTTGGCGTCTGCCTTAAGAGTGGGCCAAAAGTAATGTCGTCTGGCTCTGACGGCTAGGGACCTGCCACCTATATGAGAGGCGCAGAATCCCGAGTGCAAGTCTTCGAGAACTTCGTTCCCCTTTTCTGGGGTTACACACTTCAACAGGGGCTTAAGAAATCCTGCCTTGAAGAGTTCTCCATTTTTCAACTCGAAGCTTGCAGCTCGCTTCTTTAGGACGGCTGCTTCTTGTGGTGAATCAGGAAGTATATCGTCTGAAAGATAAGACCGGATGGCATCCATTCAGGTGGAGCTTCGGTCTAAGGTTCCAATGGGCTCTTCATGTATGCTTCTCTTTTCAAGAACTTCCCAAAAGACCGACCGAGGAGTATTACAGCAGGCGGATGAAGCCAATTTGGACAAGGCATCCGCTTGGTTGTTATCTGACCTGGGCACTTGATTCAGACAAATTCCTCAAGTGCCCCAGTCTCTTCCTTGACTGCTTGAAGATATTTGATCATAGCCGGATGAGTTGCCTCATATGCTCCCTCATACTGGCTAACGACCAATTGAGAATCAGAATAGGCGTCAATCTTCGTTGCCCCTGCTGCCTTACACATGCGGATTCCGGCTAGCAGGGCTTCATATTCTGCCTCATTATTTGAGGCTTGAAACTTGAACCGTAGTGCATATTCAAATTTGTCCCCCTCTGGGGACTCATATATAATTCCTGCACCACAGCCGCTCTTTGTTGAGCTTCCGTCTACATACACTTTCCAAACCTGGTCAAGATTATCCGGTTGCACCGGTCGAGTCATTTCAACAATGAAGTCGGCAAACGCCTGACCTTTCACTGCTTTTCTAGGTTCAAAAGTGATTTCAAGACTTTGCATTTCAATATCCCATTTCAACATTCTTCCGAATGACTCCAAAGTAGACATTGGCCGCTTGAGGGGCTGGTCGGTGTAGATTACCACCGGATGAGCCAAGAAGTATGGCTTCAATTTCTTGAAAGCCATATACAAAGCAAGTCCAAATTTTTTTACTATGGGGTATCGGAGCTCAGCATTTTTTAAGACATGGCTAATGAAATAGACCGGAAGCTGAACACCGTCTGTCTCAGCAAGGAGAACGACACTGAGAGCATGATTTGAGACGGCTAAGTACATGTATAATACTTCCCTAGGCAATAGACTAACAAGTCTTGGCAAAGAGTGGAGGTGTTCCTTCAGCCGTTGAAAGGCCGCCTCAGCCTCATCTCCCCATTCGAACCTGGTCTTCTTCCTGATTGCTTGGAAGAAATAAAGGCATTTGTCGCCTGACCGGCTGAGGAATCTCCCCAGAGCAGCCAGGCAACCGGTTAGTCTCTATGCTTCCTTGATAGTGCGGGGTGACTTCATGTCAATCACCGCCTGTATCTTCTTATGATTAGCCTCTATCCCCCTTTGATCAATCAGGAATCCGAGAAACTTCCCAGACTCAACACCAAAGACGCATTTCTTGGGATTTAACATGACCTTATGCCGCCTGAGTGTGGTGAAGGTTTCTTGGAGATCAGCAAGGTGATGTGCCTGTTGTTTGGATTTGACTATCATGTCATCAATGTATGCTTCTACATTCCTCCCAATTTGATTAACAAAGACAGTATTAATCATTCGTTGGAATGTAGCCGGCGCATTTTTTAAGCCAATCGGCATCACCGTGTAACAAAATAGCCCCTGATCAGTGACGAAGGCCGTCTTTTCTTGATCTTTCTTCCACAGGGGTATCTGATGGAAGCCGGAGTAGGCATCCATAAAACTCATCAAGGCGTGACCGGCTAAAGAGTCGACTAGACTGTCGATCTGTGGAAGCGGATAATTGTCCTTTGGACACGCCTTGTTGAGGTCCGTGTAATCAACACACATGCGCCAGGTCCCATTCGGTTTCTTAACAAAGACAACATTGGCCACCAAGTCGGGGAAATTACAAGGCCGAATGAACCTGACGTCTAGCAACTTTTTGACTTCGGCAGCTGCCGCCTGACTTCTTTCCTCGCCGTGGTTTCTTTTCTTTTGCCGGATGGGCTTCTTTTTAGGATCCACGGCGAGCTTGTGGACAGCAAGATCCGGGCTGACGCCTGGCATCTCTTCCACTTCAAAGGAAAAAATGTCTTTGAATTCTTTCAGCAGAAGGTGCAAGTCTGCACCCAAAGTAGCATGAGCAACCGTCCCAACCTTTACATTACGTTCCGGACGGCTGTCATCCGAATAAAATCAATGCTTTCACCAGCCGGTTGGGGACGAAGCTCATCTGACCGTTCACCGGCCAGTGATTGCTATTTTTTCTCTTTCTTCACCTCCACCAACAGAGGTGCTTTTCTTTTCTTTCCGGCTGCTGGTGGGGCAGGAGCTGGGTCGGCATCCTTGACATTGTCAAGGTCTATGGGTTCCTGACCACCTGGGGCCACGGTATCTTGGACGGCTGAGAGATAACACTCTCGGGTCGTCTTTTGATCCCCATTCAGGGAACCCACAGTGCCGTCATCCCTCTCATACTTGATGAGCATGAGAGATGGGATGATTACTGCCTTGGCTACGTTGAGAGTTGGCTGGCCAAGGATGATGTTGTAGGCCGTCAATTCCTCAACGACCAAGAATCTGAAAACAATATGTCGTCCCTGGCCTTTCTCCCCCAGCCGGATGGGTAAGTCAATTTTACCGGCTAGGTAGACCATCCCACCCCCAAAACCAACCAAGGGGTGGGTGACTGGATGCATGCTGCTGATATTGTATTTCAGCTTTTGCAGGCACCGGAGGCTGATGATGTCTGATGAGCTGCCGGTGTCTATAAGGATCCGTCCAACCAGCTGGTTGGCAACCTTACATTCAATGACCACCGGGTCATCATGAGGGCGGCGGACGCTGCCCCTATCCTTCTTAGTGATCAAGACGTCTGGGAAGGAAGAGCTGGCAGACGCCTGCTCATCATCTTCTTTGTCCATCTTTCGAAGATGGCTCTTGGTGCCCCGGATGGTAGGGCCACAACATGAGAACCCGCCTGCTATAGTGTAGACAGGTTCCTTGTCGGTATCCGAACTACTAGCAGGCTGGGGAGTAGTCTTGGAGGACTGACCCTTGTTTTTCTTTTTTGCCCCGGCTGGGGACTTAGAAATATAGGACTTCAGCATCTCTTTGTCAGCAGACGGTCCAACGTCCGTTGAAGACTGAAGCAGTGGTTGGTGTCATGGCCAACTTCCTCATGGTATTGACAAAATTTATTTTTGTTCCTGGATTGAATGGAAATTTTCATTGGGCTCGGCTTCTCTAGGGACAGCCGGTCCTTTATCTCCATGAGGATGGAGTTCCAGTCCTTGTTAAACTCGTACTTTGGGACGTACGGTTTAAATTCTTTCTTCTTCTTCTAGGACGGCTGGTCAGAGTCACCAACCGCCCAGACCTCTTTTCTCTTCTTGCTCTCCTCTTTCTTTTTAGTCGGCTGAGCAAGCCGGTTGTCTTTCTACTTGTCAGACTTCTTAGAGTCCGACTGGCTTCCAGGCGAGTAGAGGTCGGTAGCTTGAATGTAGCTTTCCGCCTCCCTCAGGGCCGCCTGCAGGGTGAAAGCCCCTTTTATAACTAGGTCGAACTTAAAGGTCAACCCGTCTCTCAGACTTTGAAAAAGTCTGTAAAAGCTACCTAATCAGACAGCCCCCGAATCTGAATTCTGATTAGGTTGAACCGCCTGACATAGGAGCGCTGTTTCGGGGTTTTCTGATGTCCTGCGAGAGAGTTACAATTCCGAGACTGGAACCGGACGCCTGTACCTGCAAAACAAACGGATGCTCCGGATGATTGGAGATCCGCCTCCGACGGTCAAGTTAGTACTTGATTAAGGAGTAATTAATGCGGAAATTAAAGTGATTGGGTCTCTCTAGGTGAGAGTGTTTAATGTGTGTAATCTGCGTTTTTAGCGTAATCTCCCTTAATGAGGATTAAGGGAGGTATTTATAACCTCGGGAAACGTGTCAATCTAGGTTTAGGTTAACCTTGGGCTGATTGGGCTTCCCTCGGAAGTTGGGCCTAGGTGACCAGTTATCCCAGGTGTCATGGGAAGGACACGTGTCGTGTCGTAATTGGTCCATAGTGGACGGATCATTGCTTGACACGTGGCAGACTCCTATTGGCCCATGTGACGGACACATGGCGGAACCTGATTGGTCCACTTGTCAGATGGTGATTGGTGGGGAAAAATCCCCTAATCATTTGCCCCTCACAGGTTGCACGTGACTGGTCACATGTTACCTATGACAGGTATCGCCCTGTTACAGGCGACGACCTGCTACAGGTGTCACTCGGCGAGAGGCCGAGAGATTCTCCCTCCAAAATTTTGAATTCTGGAAGTGACCCTTCGCCTTCTCACTTCGCCTATATAAAGGAGTGTTGACTTCGTTCATTTTCACACTTTAAAACTTTGTGAGAGAACATTCGGACCCCTGAACTTGCTCTGACATTTTGGACCCTTTCTGCCTACCGCCTGCTCTGACAAGCCGACTGCAAAGGATTTTCAGAACTTCATCAATCGTCACTCGTTCAGGTAACCGTCGGTTCTCTTACTCTTAATTTTCTCTTTACTTTATTCCTTTTGAAATGGCACCACGGAAGCACACGACACGACCTAGGTTAGTGATCAGCCGGTCACCGGGGACGGCTGAATCTAGGACTAGGAGTGCCGCCTGCCCTTTTCTGGACCCATCTTCGCCCTTTATACAAAGTCCGACTGTATCTGTGTCTATGCAGAGCATGATGGCCAGAACAAAAAAGACTGCCAGGATCTCAAACTCAGACGGCTCCTCCCACAGGGTGCCGATTAGTGAAACATCTGACCAGGCGCCAGATGTGGAAGTGAAACAAAGCGGCTTGATAGCCGTCAGTTCTGAGGGAGGAGTCAAAGTGACCCCTTCCCATTTTACAGTTGACAATTCTACATTCTCTCCTGCTCCTTTTAAAGGAGAGGAGGCGGGCCCCTCCGGGAGAGGGGAAGAGTCGTCCTCTTCGAACTCGTCAGAGGACGATTCCGAGTCTAGCTCTTCTGGCCATGCTTCCCTGGACACAGAAGAGAAAAACAGTCGTCTACAAGAGGCGAGGCTTTCTCACGCAGTTGAGAAGGGGGACGATTGGGCAGAGCCATCCGCCTCTCACCGAGAGCAAAATACCCCCTACTACTGCACGGTACCTCGGGGCCGGATCACGGCCATGCAAGAGAAAGTGGAGAGCTTTACCGCAAACCACACAATGGGCCCCGGCTTTTTAGTGTTCGTGCCGGATCCAGAAGACACAGTCGTATGGCCGCTGGTACCAGTTATGATGGCGCCTGCTTTGGCTGCTACGAGGCGGCCATCAAGGCTGGGCTGTGCTTCCCACTATATCCAGCTGTTCAGCGGATCTTGGATGGGTATGAGTTGGGGTTATGGAAGTTAGCCCCGAACTCCTGGGTCAACGTACTCGGCTATGTGGCCGGGTGCAAACTGGACGGGGTGGAGCCGAGCTTCGAGGCTTTCGCCCACATGAACTACCTCAGCCGGACCCCTAAGGCAGGCGGTACCGGCTGGTATCAATTGACGAGCCACAGGGGCTACCTCATGACGAGAGGTAAAGCAAACAAATGGAAGGACTGGCGGAGCACCTTCCTTATCATTGAGAGTTCAGACACAGAGCTGAACAAGCGCTTCAATAGGTGGAACAGGAATCTGCCCCTTCTTGCAGGCGGCCGCAGCATGCCGCCTGTTCCCCCAAGGCTAAGAAAGAGATCCTAGATAAAGTACTCTTCAAAGTAGAGTCGAAGGTGAACTCTACTTCAGGGGTACGAGAGCAAGTACCCCTGCACTGCGTCCCGAGCTTTAAATGGCTCTACGACGAGTACTTTTTGGCCGCCTGTGGCCTTAGCAGTCGGTGCTCAAGAGGTAGCCGTCCTGTCGAATACTCTGTTGTTCCATGCATTTCTTGTTATGACTTTTATTAACTTTGCTATTTGTTTTTGCAGCGGACGCCATGAGCAAAATTACCGCCTCCAAGACTGCGGCGACCGTGTTGCGGGCCTCCATCATGCAACAGTCTTCAACCGACTCCCCCAACAAGGGGGCACCCTTGGTGGGCTTCGAACCTTTCACCCTCTTTTTGGAGTTGTGTTTATGCATATACTGACTCTTTTCTTCTTTTTTAGACAGGCGCTCCAAGAGCTTCTTCTTCCCAACAGCTGGACCCCAAGGCCCGGAGGACGACTGTTGCGAGCTCTCCTGGTTCTACCAGGAAACATGTGGCGGCTGAGAAACAGCCGACCACTTCTTTTAAAACTCTAGCTGGGCCACCTAGAAGTATGAAATTATCCTTGCAAATTTTAGACTTGCTCCCTTCTTTACTAGGTCTAATCCGTTTGTTTATGCCTGATGCAGCCGGCCCTCAGGAGCTTGACTTGGTCGAGGTGGCCAAGTCTGTGATCAAGGCTGTTCCTCCAGCTGAAAGGGAGGCGGTCAGGGGTGTCGGCACCCTTGACCTAGACGGGATTGCAGGGGTCCTTGCTGAGGTATACTTAGCATATTTTTGAGTATTTGAATTCCAGGACGCCTGTTTTCTTTTTTGTTTGGAAACTGACGCCTGTTCCCCTTTTTACTTAGGCCCTGCTCCGAGTGAACGGCCTTCGCAAGCCGCTTGACCGGAAGAACAAAGAGGTAAAGGCTGCAAAAGCTATGGCCGCCTCTGACTGTGATAAGGAAATGTTTCAAATTTCCCAAAATGATGTTCTGACCAATTATATTCTTTATTATCAGGCGCAGGCTACCGCCGCTATCCGGGCTCAGTTAGAGGCGGCCCAGAAGAGGAATAGCGAGCTGGAGGCGACCATCAACAACCTCAAGGCCGAGCTGAGACCTCTTCGCCAAAAGATGTCCTCATACGAAACCTTGGAGAAATCCTTGGCGAGCGTAAAGGTACGCCTGGTGACCCAGGAGAAGAGTCTTACTCAGGAGCTCTCGGAAAAGGCCGAGCAATAAAAGAAAGAGCTGGTCCAGGAGATGATGGAAGACTCTGCTCAAATCCAACCCATGACTTGGGGCCGCCTCTTCCCCAATGCCGACTTTGCCTCATGGGAAAAAACGTACCGCCAGTGTTTTGATAAATATAATCAAGAGATCCTGGCGGCTGCTGAGGAAGAGGCGTTGGAGGAGGAGGAGCAGCCGGTTGTGGCGCTTGTGCCGCTTGGGGGTAATGCATCAAAGAAGGATGCAGCTGAAGCCGAGTCCAGCAAGAAGAGTGCTGACCAGGCGGCAGCTGCTAATATTGAAGATCTGCCCCCTTCTTAAGCTTTATGTCTTCTTTCCACGGCCTGCGTGCCGTTTGTTTGTATTTACCCGGCCAGGGGGCCGGGGCTCTGAATATTTTGCCGGTCTTTAATGACCGGCTTCTTTTTAATGAATTTTTTTTGTTTTGCTTAAAATTTGTTTAAGTATTGAATATTCTGATATCCAATTGTACACTATACCGACTGTTTTACATGGCCGATAGTTGCAGACAGGTACAGATAGTTAGTCACGCCGCCTATGCCCCTAGACGACTGGTTGTCTGTTTCCAGGCTAGACGATCAGTCGGCCATTTATCCAATCGGTATTCGAACCATTTTAAAGACTGGATCCCCTTTAGGCAGGCGGTCCTGTCATTTGTAAAATTAACCAAGTAGGAAAGTTGTTTCCTACTTGTCATGCTTTTAGGCTAGAGACTTTAGGCCGTCTAGGCCGACTGTTTCCCGCCATATTTAATCTAGTGTGAACAGGTGTTGTATGAACACCTTTTTAGTTTCATACTAAAATTTTTAAGGAGTGACCAAGTAAACATGATTGTTACCTAGTCGCCAAGTAACTGAGTAGTAGAGGTATCAAGCGGTGGATACCGGTTGTTCCCCTTTATTCGCCAATGTTTGTTGGCTTTTAACTCATAAGTTGTTAACCTAGCAGGAGTAGTGGTTGAGAGCCCCTGTTTGCTAAAAACAGGCGGACGACTCATACCTTTTAGTCTCCATACTAAGTTTGAGAGCGTGACTATGAGTTAACTTTGGAGTTACTCAGTCGCCGTCACTCCTGCTTGAGTAGTAAAGGTACCAGGCGGCGGAGGCCGGCTGAACCTTTTGATTCGCCAATGTTTGTTGGCTATTAACTCAAGAGGTACCCCCTGCATTTATCCCAAGTAATACAGGCGGTCATCTGACTCAGATGCCAACTGCTACCACTGGTTTGGTTAGTGATAGAGTTATCCTTGTCTCAAAAACGGCTACGTGGTTGCCCTTGGGGGCAGTCGTATAGGTGCCGTGTAATTAGTTTATAGAGCAATGTTCCACCCAAAAGGGAGCTGCTCTCTGCGACGAATTTCATCCGGAGGGATGCCGTCGGACGCCTGCTATGATGTTGGGACAGGTCGTATTAGTTTTGAAGATTGGATCAGTTGGCTTGGCGCCTGGTCTGATCATTCGGCCTGTGGCCTTAGTTAGTTCTTGGAGAACGTAGGTGCTAAGTAAAAGGAGGGTAGCCGCCTGTTTAGGCACAGGGTCGGCCAGGCCCTGATCATTTTTAGTTAAGTATAAGGGGGGTGGCTGTGTGTTTGGAACCAGTCGGCCCTCTTCTATGGAGAGTAGCCGACTATATGTCCAGACGGCATGCCCCTATGGTGATAGAGTAAAATATTCAATGGAGAGTAGCCGACTGTAAAGGTACAGGCGGCATGCCCCTCTGAAGATAGAGTAAAATACTCAATGGAGAGTAGCCGACTGTAAAGGCACAGACGGCATGCCCCTCTGAAGATAGAGTAAAATACTCAATGGAGAGTAGCCGACTGTAAATGTATAGGCGGCCTGCCCCTCTTAAGTAAGAATAAAAATTAAACATGGAGAGTAGCCGACTGTTTGTCAGCAGGCATGCCCCTCTTAGTACAAAATTGAATATTAAGTATGCAAACTTTTATTAAGTAGCCCTTGACTATTCAAAAGAAATATTTCTTAAGATTATCTACATTCCAAGTTCGAGGCAACGGTTGTCCGTCTAGTGTTCCCAGACGGTAGGTACCGTCCCTAACCTCTTCACAGATTCGGTAGGGTCCTTCCCAGTTGGGAGTTAGTTTGCCAGACTCATTAGCCCTACCAACTGCTTCCATTTTTCTAAGTACAAAGTCCCCCACTTTGAGTGGACGCCTGTGTACTTTTTTTTTGTATGATCTGGTCATTCTCAGGCGGTAAATTTCATGGCGCAAGACAGCATTGCCCCTCCTTTCAGGAAGTGAGTCTAATGCCAGGCGCATGGCTTCCCAGTTTGCCTCTTCGTCATATAGCATTACTCGAAGATCGGCTCGTAGTGTTCTATTGGAAGAACAGCTTCCGCACCATAAGTTAGGAGGAATGGAGTTTCTCCAGTCACCCCTTTTTCAGTCGTCCTAATGGCCCAGAGAACATGTGGTAATTCATCCGCCCATAGGCCGCCTGCTCGTTCAATCTTTTTCTTGAGACCGTCTGAGATGATTTTATTAAAGGCTTCTACCTGGTCGTTTGCTTGTGGACGGCCGACAGATGCAAAGTAGTGTGCAATTCCTTGGTCACCCAACCAGCTTTTGAGAACAGGCGTCTCAAATTGGGGACCATTATCAAAAACCATAGACATGGGAACCCCGAACCGGGTGATGACATTTTTCCAAATGAATGAAATTACATCCTTCGTCTTGATTCCGTTTACAGCCTCCGCTCTACCCATTTAGTGAAGTAGTCGACGGCAACAAGTATGGACCCAGAATATCCATGCCCCACTTATCAAACGGTAGTGGGCTATGAATGGTAGTGAGGTCAGTAGCCGGACGGTGAATTAGCTTGCCAAACCTTTGGCACTTGTCACATTTCTTCACCATCTCCATTGCATCTGCTTCTAAAGTAGGCCAAAAGTATCCCTGCCGCCTTGCCCGTTGAGCAAGCGTCCTACCGCCTATATGGGAAGCACAGTAACCAGAATGAAGATCGTCCAGTATCTCTCGCCCCTTTTCTGGAGTAACACACTTTAAGAAGGGTTGAAGGTACCCCCTTTTGTGAAGTTCTCCCTTTATTATTTCAAAACTGGTTGCTCGTTTTTTCAGTGCTGCCGCCTGTTGATGATCATCCGACAGGGTACCATTTGTCAGATATGCCCTGATTGGATCCATCCAGGTTGAGCTTCTGTCTAAGATTCCAATAGGTTCTTCCTCAATGCTTCTCCTCTCCATTACTTCCCAAAAAACAGTTCGAGGAGTATCACAGGAGGCGGATGATGCTAATTTTGAAAGTGCATCCGCCTAGTTGTTTTCTGATCTCGGCACATGGGTCAGATGGAAATCCTCAAGGGAGCCGACTGCTTGTCGGACCGCCTGTAAATACTTGATCATGGCCGGATGGGTTGCTTCGTATTCGCCATTGTACTGACTCACTATCAATTGTGAATCGGAACAGGCGTCTATTTTTCTTGCTCCTGCCGCCTTGCACATGCGGATTCCGGCTAGTAAAGCTTCATATTCTGCCTCATTGTTTGAAGTAGAGCGTACCTGTCGCCCTCTGGCGACTGACATATGACTCCTGCTCCACAACCATTTGAAGTAGAGCTTCCATCCACATATACCTTCCAGACTTGGTCTGTAACTTGAGAGTCAGGAGGACGAGTCATCTCAACAATAAAGTCAGCAAAGGCTTGCCCCTTCACTGCTTTTCTAGGCTCGAAAGTAACTTCGAGGCTCTGTATTTCTATGGCCCATTTGATCATTCGGCCTGACGACTCCATGATGGTCAGTGGCCGCTTGATAGGTTGGTCTATATACACGACGACTGCATGTGCCAAAAAGTAGGGCTTCAATTTTTTAATAGCCATGAAGAGTGCAAGACCAAATTTCTCCACTAAGGGATACCTCAACTCGGCATTTTTCAGTACATGACTGACAAAGTAGACCAGGAGCTGACAACCGTCTCTTTCAGCAAGGAGAACAACGCTTAACGCATGATCAGAGACGGCCAGGTACATGTAGAGTACTTCTTTGGGCAAAGGACTGACCAGCCTCGGCAAGGAATGCAAGTGAACTTTCAATTTCTGGAAGGCCGCCTCAGCATCCGGCCCCCATTCAAACCTTGCCTTTTTCTTAATTGCCTGGAAAAAGTATAGGCATTTGTCGCCTGATCGGCTTAGAAATCTTCCCAAGGTCGCCAGACAACCTGTTAACTTCTGAACCTCTCGGATGGTACGAGGCGACTGCATGTCAATGACCGCCTGCACCTTCTCAGGGTTCGCCTCTATTCCTCTCTGATTGATAAGGAATCCAAGAAATTTCCCAGACTCAACTCCAAAGACACATTTCTTGGGATTGAGCATGACATGGTGCCGCCTGAGTGTGGCGAAAGTTTCTCGGAGGTCCGACAGATGATCTTTCTGAAGTTTAGACTTGACAATCATATCATTAATATATGCCTCGACATTTCTCCCAATTTGATTAAAGAACACAGTGTTTATCATTCGCTGGAAAGTGGCCGGGGCATTCTTAAGACCAAACGGCATGACCGTGTAACAGTATAACCCCTGATCAGTGACGAAGGCCGTCTTCTCCTGATCTTTCTTCCATAAAGGAATTTGATGGAAACTAGAGTAGGCGTCCATAAAGCTCATCAAAGCATGGCCGGCTGTTGAGTCGACCAGGTTATCAATTTTAGGCAGAGGGTAACTGTCTTTGGGGCACGCCTTGTTTAAGTCTGTGTAGTCTACACACATTCGCCAGGTGCCATTCGGCTTTTTAACAAGCACCACATTTGCAACCCAGTCTGGGAAGTAACATTGCCGAATGAACCCTGCATCAAGTAATTTTTTAACTTCGGCGGCTGCCGCCTGACTTCTTTCTTTGCCATGGTTCCGCTTCTTCTGCCGTACCGGCTTCTTTTTCGGATCCACGGCCAGTTTATGTACCGCCAGATCAGGACTAATGCCTGGCATTTCATGGACTTCGAATGCAAAGATGTCCTTGTATTCTTTCAGTAGTTTGTGAAAGTCATCACCCAGGTCCCTTAGAGCAGTCGTCCCAACCTTGATTGTTCTGTCAGGACGCGAGTCATCTAACATCAGGTCCGTATGCTCACCAGCTGGCTGAGGGCGGAATTCATCCGACCGCTCCTCTGCCAATGATTGCTATTTTCTGTCTTTTCTTGCGGCCCCTGTCTGGGATGCCTTTCTCTTCTTCCCGCCTGCTTCTTGAACAGGCGCACTCTCCTTGACATTGTCAAGGTCTATTTTTCCACCACTCGACCCAGTGGCCATAACAGTGGGCCGAATCCTCATAGATAGCACTCTCGGGCCATCCTTTGATCTCCCCTTAGGGACCTGACTGTTCCATTATCCCTCAAAAACTTGAGCAACATAAGAGATGGGATTATAACAGCCTTGGAATTATTCAGGGTTGGTCATCCCAGAATCATGTTGTAAGCCGAGAGTTCTTCTACTACCAGGAACCGGACTACCATGTGTCGTCCTTCCCCTTTTTAGCCCAGGCGGATGGGTAAATCCACTCGTCCCACTGGGTGGACGACTCCTCCTCCATACCCTACTAAAGGGTGGGATGCCGGATGTATGCAATCAGTCTGATATTTTAGTTTCGACAGACATTTTCTACTGATGAGATCTGAGGAGCTTCCGGTATCTATGAGGATTCGGCCAACTCTCTGGTTGGCCACTTTACATTCAATAACGATAGGGTCGTCATGCGGCCCTCTTACCCCTCCTAGATCTTCTTCAGTGATGACAATCTCAGGAAATACATATTTGGAGGGCCGTTCTTGGTGAACGGAATTTACATCTAACCGTCTGATATTGTCTTTGTTGCCCCTAATAGTGGGGTCGCCTCCTGAGAAGCCGCCTGCAATGGTGTAGACGACTGCATCATCTGTATCGGAGCTGTCGGCCTGTTGATTCTTTTTGGTCGACTGCTTTTTTGAGGAAGTGTTCCCCGTAGACTTCTTGACATAAGTGTCAAGATCACCTTGCTCAGCCAGGCGGTCCAGATACCGCATGAGACTGATGCATTCATTGGTGTGATGACCAACATCTTCATGATAATCACAGAATTTTTCTTGGTTCCGATTGTTTGCAGAACCCTTCATGGGGACCGGCTTCTCAATTGAGATCCGTCCCTTGATTTCCTTTAGAATAAATTGGCTATCCTTGTTAAACACATACTTTGGGGAGTATGGTTTGAATTCTTTTTTCTTCTTCTGGGACGGCTGTTTAGAGGAATCAGTTGCCCAGACCTCTTTTCTCTTCTCGTCTTTGTTTGACGACAGCTTCTGTCGTCCTTCTCTTTTGTCGGACCTTTTCCCGTCTGACTGTTTTACCGTACTACAAAGATCAGTCGCCTGTATATAGGCTTCCGCTTCAATCAAGGCCTCTTGAAGAGTCGCCACCCTCTTTCTGACCAAATCAAATTTGAAGGTCGACCCGTCTTTGAGACCTCCGAAAAAGTCAGTATAGGCTACTTCATCCGGTAACCCTTGATTCTGTATTCTCATCAGGTTAAACCGCCTGATGTAAGAACGAAGCCCCTCCTTCTCGCCCTGCTGAATTGTTCCTAAATCAAGGGTCGTCTTCTTCGCAGGGATGTTCATGGCGAAGTTGGAGGTGAATAAGTAAGCAAGCGTCTTGAAGTTATTTACACAACCAGTCGGCAGGTTGCCGAACCATTGTTGTGCGATTCCTTTGAGAGTCGCTGGGAAACACTTGCACCAAGTGGGATCATCCAACCCTTGAAGGTACATCAGGTTGGTGAATGCCATCAGATGGTCTTCTGGGTTAGTAGTGCCGTCATAGGCGCCTACTAATACATTTTTCACTTTGGCCGGCTGAGCGGCTTCAGTAATTTCCTTCGAGAAGGCCGACGGCTGTTCACCAAGTCTAAGCAACCGTAGCTGCCAGTCCATAGGTTGGACATTTTTTGCTGCATGTCCACCAAACGGAGGTGGCTGTAAAAAATACTGTTGTTGCGGTACAAACGGTAAGTTTGGTACCCCCTGGTCGCTATGAAAGCCGGACTGACGGGAGGTGCCGCCTGACTGACTCTCATGATACGACTGAGTATGCCTCATCGAGGTATTTCGCAGACTGTCTTGGAAGTTTGAAGTAGAGGCCGACTCTGACAATCGGTCACTCTTCTTCTGCTCTAGCAGTAGCCGAGCGTCTGTGTATGTTTTCCTCGACCCGTCCGCCTGAATATGACGAACAAGTTTCCTATTTCCTGGAGTAGGAAAACGGTATTTTGTGAAATCAAGGGCAGGTGGCTCCCACTTCCTAGATTTAGGATAAGGGGTTGCCTCTCGCCCTTGAACTGGTTTCCTCTTCAGTGAAGTGGAGGGTTTCTTAGCCGACTGCTCCTTGTCCAGAGCAGGCGGCTTCTTGTTGATCAACTCTTAAATTTCTCCCTTGAAGTCCCTCATGAAGGTCATGAGTTCGTTCCTTGTGATGGGAGCAGACCCATCAGTCGGCTGCTGCCGAATAGGCGGTGCGCCTGCTGGCTCCCTTCCAGTTTGAAGATGTTCCCATTCCCTCCTTTCGGTATGACGGGCACGTCGGGCCCTTAGGGTCCCGTCTGAAGCTTAGTGAGCTTCAACATCAAATTCATTCTCAGTATCGTGGTCCGACTGAACTAGAGGGTCGTCCAGGGGACGTCTCTCTTCAGGAGCCGGTACAAACGTGGATGCCATCTCAGAAGTACTCTCCCCACAGACGGCGCCAAGATGTTTCGGGGTTTTCTGATGTCCTGCGGGAGAGTTACAATTCCGAGACTGGAACCGAACGCCTGTACCTGCAAAACAAACGGATGCTCCGGATGATTGGAGATCCGCCTCCGACGGTCAAGTTAGTACTTGATTAAGGAGTAATTAATGCGGAAATTAAAGTGATTGGGTCTCTCTAGGTGAGAGTGTTTAATGTGTGTAATCTTTGTTTTTAGCGTAATCTCCCTTAATGAGGATTAAGGGAGGTATTTATAACCTCGGGAAACGTGTCAATCTAGGTTTAGGTTAACCTTGGGCTGATTGGGCTTCCCTCGGAAGTTGGGCCTAGGTGACCGGTTATCTCAGGTGTCATGGGAAGGACACGTGTCGTGTCGTAATTGGTCCATAGTGGACGGATCATTGCTTGACACGTGGCAGGCTCCTATTGGCCCATGTGACGGACACATGGCGGAACCTGATTGGTCCACTTGTCAGATGGTGATTGGTGGGGAAAAATCCCCTAATCAAGCGCAGCCCTTCTTTCTCTCCCTGCTTAACAGTGCTCAAATCAAGGCTTGTTTTCTTAGCAGGGATGTTCATTGAGAAGTTAGAAGCAAACATAAAGGCAAGCTTCCTGAAGCTATCGATGGACCCGGCTGGCAGATTGCCAAACCATTGTTGGGCAATGCCCTTCAATGTAGCCGGGAAGCATCGACACCAAGTGGCATCATCCAACCCCTGCAGATACATGAGGTTGGTTTAAGCCATGAGGTGGTCTTCCGGATTGGTGGTACCATCATAGGTACCAACCAACACGTTCTTAACCTTGGCCGGCTGGGCCGCCTCGGTTATCTCCCGGGTGAACGCAGAAGGTTGTTCACCCAGGCGTAGCAGACGAAGCTGCCAGTCCAATGGATGGACATTTGGATATGCCGCCTGACCCCCAAAGAAGGCCGACTGCATGAAGTGAGGGGGATACTGTCCGTAAGCCTGAGTAGGCACATACGGGACAACTCCAATTATATGAGGACCAGAATGGATAGTATTACCGCCTGTCTGACTCTCATGCAAGGAGGGTGCACTCCCTGCAGAAATGTTGTTGAAGCTGTCTGGAAAGTTCGACGTTGAAGCCGACTCAGACAACGATTGGTTTCTCTTCCGGTTGATGATCCCCCGGGCATCAAGAGTTGCTTTTTTACTTCTCACCGGCTGCTGAGTCCGGCGAGTGTTGTTGGTATTCTTCCCAGGAAGGAGAATCCTCGACCAATCAATGGTCCCGGCTGCCTTCTCCTTTGGATGAGGAGTGGGCTGCCGGTTTCTGACTGACTTCCCCTTTTCTTGAGGAGTCTTCTTCGCCGACTGGCCTTTACTAGGGCCAGCCCGGCTTTTGGTGATCAGCTCTTTAATTTCACCCTTGAAGCTTGTCATGAATCTCATGAGTTCGTCTCGAGTGACAGGGGCTGATCCAGCTGCCCAGTGGATCTACTTGGACCCGCCTGGGAGGCATCCCGCTCCAGAGTCTCTTTAGGCCGGATGCGCTTGATTCTGAGAGAGCCGTCTTCGGCGGTAAAGATCTCAACCTGAGGATCTTCATCCTCCTGGTCTTTAAAAACTTCTGGGTCATCGCCTAGACGGTTAGAGGGTGGTACAGACTCTTGAACCATCTTCGAGGTACTCTCCCCACAGACGGCGCCAAATGTTTTGGGTGTTTTTGTCCCTTGGGAGAGCTACAACACGAAAACTGATCCGCTGTGAGCTGTACCTGCAAAACAAACGGAGACACCGGTTGGGTGGTGCTCGGCCTCCGACGCACAAGTTAGTAACTTGAAACGGAATATAGAGAACGGAAATTTAGGTGGGTATCTGCTCGGATTCCAAGCTCAGGTCTTTCTCTGATGTAAGAGAATAAGGGTGTAATAAATGATTGAATGTCCACCCAAAATGGGTAAATATCTCCCTATTTATAGGGTCATTGGAAAATGTGCCCCTACCTAGGTCACTTGACCTAGATTCTGGTAGGCTGCGCCGTTTTACAGCGCTTCTAGGAGTTTGGGCCTTTGAAAGCCGCCAATTCAGAAACATATCTGAGGGCGCCAAGTGTCAAGAGGATGTTGAGCCACATAGGCCATCCTAAGCTTGACACGTGGCGACCTCTCATTGGTCCACGTGCCTAGGGTAAAAATACCCTATACACAAGCTTTCTCTCTCTACACTACTCCTAAACTAACCCTAAGAGAGAGAAAATAAAGGCTAAACTAATCTAAACTATCTAAAATAAAATGTTGATTCAAAGTTATTTAGAAAATAACCCCAAAAGGGGTATTTATATAATACAAGGCTTAAAATAAAACAAAAAAAATTAAATGAAAATAAAACTAAATAAAATAATTAAAATAACAAAACTAAATACAAAAAAAGAACAAAACTACAATAAAAAAAAAAATAAAAGAAAAATGAAATGGGAAAAAGAAATCCCCAAAACCCCCAATTTCCACCAAAACCCACGAAATATCAGACTACCCCCATCTTCTCCCATTCGAATTTGGCTGCTTCCAGTCACCATATCAACAACAAACAATCATCCTCACCGTTCATCAACACTATCATCATCTAGCATCAAATCGTGGCCGTCTGATTTTCATTAAAATCACGTGAAAAGCTCGTGATTGACCCACAATTGCGCGCCCGCACAGAAGTCGCACAGCAAGTCACGCAAAGCTACTACCTCAACTCGATTTTGGACTCCAATTTGTGCGCTTTTTGATAGGGCTGCGCGGCCGTGAATTGGCTTGGCTATGAGTTTGGGTGTTGTGAGTTGCGTGGCTTGGGGGAAATGGGAGGTTTGGCTATTGCTGTTAGTGTTGGTGAATTGGGGGAAAGCAGTGGTGTGAGGGAGCAGGGGTTGCTGGGTGTTGGTGTATTGGAGGTGAGGTGCTGGTGGTTGTAGTTGTGGTGGCTGTTCGCAGTTGGGGTTGCGTGGCAGATGGTAGAGGTTGGTAGAAGGTGGTTTGGTATTGTTGTTGTTGCGTGAGGTACGGGTGTGAGAAGGAGGAGCAGGGGCTGCTGGTGCGAATTGCCTCAAACCTCGGACCCCGAACACGATTTGAACTTGAAACCCGGAACACCTACAACCAAAAACACGAGGGTATTACCACGAAATAAATAAAATAAATATAAAATAAAATAAAATAAAAATAACATAAAAAATAAAATAAAAAGAAATTAAATAAAATAAAGAGAACAAACATGAAAATAAAAAAAAAATAAGAAAATGAGATAGACTAGGAACTTATTAGAAA
This sequence comes from Chenopodium quinoa, assembly GCF_001683475.1. Classification (NCBI taxonomy): domain Eukaryota; kingdom Viridiplantae; phylum Streptophyta; class Magnoliopsida; order Caryophyllales; family Amaranthaceae; genus Chenopodium; species Chenopodium quinoa. The sequence goes on from NW_018745442.1 coordinate 141,373, forward strand.
ACAAGAACTAAAAACTTAAAATATAAACATAGAATATAAGATAAATTAAATAAATTAAGAAAATAAGCTAAAAACTATTAAAAACTACTAAAATACTCAAAATAAAGATAGAAGACGAGAATAAGCAAATAATAGAAATAAAGGACAAAATGGGCTAAATTATTGGAAAATAAGCCGAAAAACGACTCAATAAACACCCTAAAAGTGACATAAAAGTCATTTATCAAACTCCCCCAAGCTTACCTTTTGTTCGTCCTCGAGCAAATTAACATGAAACACGAGAGAAGGAGAGTGAATTATTCAAGCAAAACTAAGACACTAAAGGAGACAAGAATGTACACTAACTCACTTTCGTAGAAATCACGGTCAATTTTAGCAACTATAGACAAGCCCTTTAAACCCCTAGATCGCCCTAGAGGACGAGTATGCTCTCGTGAGGGTGTCCTAAGAGTTTAACCCACAACTCTAAATAAAAACCAAGGCAAGGCAATAAAAAGAAAAGAAAAAGGAACATAAAAAGAGAAAGAAAACACAAATTCATATTTGGACAAGAGATAGGAACAAGCACCAATGAATGCAAACCTTTCTAAATAGACAAATGTATGCACGTTCCAAGATGTCAATGGTTGACTGAAACATAACATATGCTAAGCATAGAGAACTCATGGGGACACAATCCACCCTAGCCCCAACCAATCGGGCCGCGTTCTCTCCACTAGCTTCAAATCAACCCTTAAGCTAGTTTCTCATGATTCCACGAAGGAACTGAAAAAAGATAAAGAAATGAAAAACTTTGAGAAGGTAATCCCGACATCTCAACTATGCATACTCTCTCCATAAGTTTGAAGTCTATCTCCCTCCACCGTTCTTTGACCTAACCCCACTAAAGTCTAAGAGTCTTTTATTGGGTTGTAACGTAAGGCTAAGGGTTAAGGCGGGGAAAAATTTGAAAATTTTGGTGATATTTCCTAAATGAAGCAAAAGAGTGGCCTACTCTCAAAAACAAACTCAAGAAGTCACAAAATATCAAATAAAAATACCAATAATGCCATCTCCCCCAAGCTTATTCAACACTAACACAATATATACCAAAAATGAAGTAACGCTTCCCCCCAAGCTTGAACAAAGCATTGTCCTCAATGCTTAAACTAGGAAGAAAACGAAACCAAACTAAAATATTTTTGTGTTTTTTGTTTCTTTTTCAATTTATTTATTTATTTTTTTAGCTCATATTTGATGTCCTTGCCTTTTTTTTTTACTATGGACGGATTTTTCTTGAAACTTCATTTGATTTTCTTGAATTGCATCTTTCTTCTCAAACTCTTTTTTTTTTTTTTTTTTTTTTGCATTTTCTTTTCAAGCTCAACTTTCAATACCGTACTTAAACAATTCACAAAATGTCTTGTTCAATTTTAACACTCTCAAAACTCAAACCTCACATGCCAATGCTTCACTAACTAAAAGATTGGTAAACATAGGCCATTAGGTTTGTAACGCGGTTTAAACAAGAGCGGGAAACATTAGGCTCAAATTGGTTAATAAGTAGGTTGATGCAAAATAGAAAACCAAATTTGTAACAAAATAAAAAGAAGATAAAGAAAAATGAGAAAAGGTGCCCTTTTCCTCCCCTAGAGTGGCTCGGTCACGATCTTGGGAGCTAGAGGTCAAAACAAGGACTAAGACATACATAGTCAAGGATCCTAAATAGCCGCTCAACAAGGTGATAAAGGCTAGAACAAATGAAGCTCACAAGGGATTATAACGAAACAAATACCAACCAAGGGTTTCAAATCCACTATAGAGAGCAACTCCATCTTACCACATTCCCGTGAATTAAGGCTTCATGGACCCCTAAAAGTTCTTAACCCGACTACCTTATCATATAGTATCCTAGCGTCAACCAATAACACTCTCAAACCGTGCATACATTTACCACTTAGGAAGAAAAACATTCAAAGATTCAAGTCCCAAAACAAAATGTCCAAAATAAGAAAAAACAAAACAAATTTTGCCAAAATTACCTTGAAAGTAAACAAAAATCTTTTGGATTTTTCAAAATATAATAAAAGACATGGAAATGCATATACTCAAGTGCATGGCATAAATGAATCAACATCCCACCAAAGCATGATAGAATACCCTCCCCCAAGCTTTAATGAGACAATATACTCAAACATAAACCAAATAATCCATGGGAGGGGAAAGAAAGAAATCAATCCAACAAACCAACACACGTCCAACGAGTCACCAACCATTAGAGAAAGAGCTAGGAAAGATATTACCAGATATTGGTGGGTGTAATTACTCGCAAATGAACCAATTTAACCTTTCAAAGCCGATTTCCTCTTGAATTGAATCTCGATTCCATATGCTAGCAAAAATAGGCATCAAACTTCCTTGATTCTTGATCCAAACCAATGCATAAGTGTATATCAAGTTATGTACCTAGCGAAAGGCACACAAACGTTTCCATGAGAGAAAATCTAATCTAAAAAGAAACGAAAATGAAAGCAATGAAAACCTCGGGTTACTTCCCGAGAAAGGCTTGTTTAACGTCCAAGCGAGACCACTTTAGTAAATAATATTGCAACGAACGCAAGAGCTTATCAAATGCACTACTACACATTTCATATGATAACAAGTGGGCAAATGAAGGAAGGAGGACGTCCAACAAGATTATTGCACGTAAGTGAGGAGGAAGATGCCAAAAGAAAGAAGAAAAATCAAAAGAAAAATCAAGAAAATAAGAAGAGAAAGAAGAAGAAAAATAAGGAAAAGAATAAAATGGAAAAACCTCCTCAAAATCTTTTTGGGTGGCACAATCACCCATTTCCTTAATAATAGGAGGATGAAAAGGAAAAGTCTCATCAAACAAGAGAAGGTCCTCAATAGGCTCTTTGACAAAAGAAGGGAGGAACATGGGATAGTAGGAGATATGGTCAAATTTCTTTGAGAAAGGGACATGAGGAAGGGGAGGAGAAACAATGGTCTCACAAAGCCTCACATCACCAATGAGGACATGAAAATCAATCATAGAATCCTCAAAAGAACACTCATGACTCAAATCTCCCTCAAACAAAAACTTTCCAATAGAAATAACCTCATCCTCCTCTCTATCACAACGATGAATAACAACTCTCTCAAGATCCTCAAAGCCTAGAGTCTCTAAACCATGCATGAAAGGATAAAGGTTTCTCTCAAACTCATGCCTTTCCCACGAAGCATTGCCAATTAACTCTCTCAAGAGGCTATAATGATTTGTTACACCTTCAATGAACATACTAGCCATAACCTCAAATGAGTTCAAATACTCATGGATAGAAGGGTCACCAACATGCAAGGTAGACTCATCAAGATGGGGAAGGGGGTTGGAATCCTCAAAATTGACATTTTCTTCATTCACAACTCTTCCACCATCACTCAAGGGACTCTCAATCTCTCTTGATTTCTCAAACTCACCATCATCTTCCTTATGAACTCCCTCATTCAAACATGAAGATGGCTCACTCACATCCTTACCAAGGGAAGCTCTCAAAAGGGGTGAATAAGGGGAAGGATGACAAACAAGCTCAAATGGGGAATGAACAGGATCAAAATCCTCAAAAATCCTCTCATCACAAGAAAATCTCCCCTCAACTTCACACCCTTGCCCTATATCATCCTCAACAACACTCTCACACTCCAAGTGAGGTGCCTCACGTCCATCTAAATCAAACATAGCACTCATCACTTGGGCAAGCTTCACTTCTCTCAATTTTTGTTCCTCTTGAAGCTCTTGGATTTGTTGGGTGAGATATTGCATTTGAGAGAGAATTTGGGCATCAATGTTATTGGTTTGAGGTTCATGATCAAAGTCAAATTGCACATCATCAAAATTAGCACAAACCTCATCACAATGAGCATAAGAGGGAAAGGGGTCAACTTGCATACTTGGATCATCACAAGGCACATAAGAAGTATCAAGAGAATTCATGCAAAAATTAAAAGAATCTTGGCATTGAGAATCAAAGCAAGAAAAATGAGATTCTCTATCAAAAGAATCCCTAGCAAACCATGTGAAGAAATCCCAATCATCATGCATAGACAAATGACAAAATATACCATTATTCATGTCCTCAACCATTCCCCTAGTATACTCATTCATGCCCCAATAAGCTATACCACAAGCATCACTAAGAGAACACCCATGGTAACTAAGGAAACCATCTAGTCTTTCAAAGTAAGAATAGAAGGGTTCACCATCAAATTGAGGTAAAGATAAGCATGCCATTTTTATACAAAGAACAAAGAAAAGCAAACAAAATCAAATAATATACAAGAACCTAGCTAATATAATCAACACAAACTAATGAACGCCTTAGTCCCCGGCAACGGCGCCAAAATTTGGTCGAGGGTGAAAGTGGGTCGTTGGGACTACTAACCCTAACCAAATTAGAAATTTATAATACCTAAACTTACACTAAACTAGTTAGTGGCAAGTAAAGGGTCGAACCCAAAAGGACTAAGTGTATCAATTTGTGCTAACTAGACTAGTAGGAAAGCTTGTGAGATAGAGAGAGGTTCAACTAAACACAACTAAGAACAAATAACTAAAACTAGGGAAAGTGGAATCCAATCACATCAATACATTCAATAACATCATACAATTAGATGAAAATGACCTTGATTAGGAACAATCAACACATTTAATTCACTCTCGCACAATTAAGCATGTTAATTATCCTACTCAACTAATTCACTCTCGTGCAACTAGCCTAGCAAAGGTATGGAAGAATTTAGGGCTCTCAACCAACTCACTCTCGCACAATTAATTGAAATCACAATTAAGAGCAAATAATCGATTAGCTAGAAAGATTCTAATCCATAAAAGCATCACCCATACACAATAATCAAGAAACAATTTCATACTAATCACAATCAATCATTCAATTCATTAATATAACCTTCATCCAATTCCCTAGAACAAGACCTAAGCTAACATAATTAAGAAAGACATAGAAAACAAGGTAAAATAAGAATAAAAACAAGATTAAATAAACAAACTAATTAATATACTCAAATCAACAAACAAAAAGCAAAAAAAACTAAGAATTAAGAAAAGAAATAAAGATGAGAGAAAATTCGAAAATGCTCATTGAATAGATGAGAAGAAGTTCCACAAAGTTGCTTCTTCAACCTCTCAAAAACTCCATGGAAATCCAAGCTTTCTTTCTCTACACTACTCCTAAACTAACCCTAAGAGAGAGAAAGTAAAGGCTAAACTAATCTAAACTATCTAAAATAAAATGTTGATTCAAAGTTATTTAGAAAATAACCCCAAAAGGGGTATTTATAATACAAGGCTTAAAATAAAACAAAAGAAAATAAAATGAAAATAAAACTAAATAAAATAATTAAAATAACAAAACTAAATACCAAAAAAGAACAAAACTACAATAAAATAAAAAAATAAAAGAAAAATGAAATGGGAAAAAGAAATCCCCAAAACCCCCAATTTCCACCAAAACCCACGAAATATCAGATTACCCTCATCTTCTCCCATTCGAATTTGGCTGCTTCCAGTCACCATATCAACAACAAACAATCATCCTCACCGTTCATCAACACTATCATCATCTAGCATCAAATCGTGGCCGTCCGATTTTCATTAAAATCACGTGAAAAACTCGTGATTGACCCACAATTGCGCGCCCTCACAGAAGTCGCACAGCAAGTCGCGCAAAGCTACTGCCTCAACTCGATTTTGGACTCCAATTTGTGTGCTTTCTAACAGGGCTGCGCGGCCGCGAATTGGCTTGGCTGTGAGTTTGGGTGTTGTGAGTTGCGTGGCTATTAGGTGAGTAATTTGGTGGTTATTTGGGTGGGTGTTGTTGATTGGAGATGGTAATTGTTGTTGCGGGTTGTGGTGGGCTGATAGGTGGTGTTGGTGGTTTAATTGGTGTTGCGGGGGTCGAATTAAAGGTGGTACTTGCTGGCGGTTTTGGTGGCGAAATGGGAGGTGTGGCTATTGCTGTTGGTGTTGGTGAATTGGGGGAAAGCAGTGGTGGATCTGGTGGTTTGGGTGGCTGAAGGTGGTGGTGTGCGGCTGTTGCTTGAGGGAGCAAGGGTTGCTGGGTGTTGGTGTATTGGAGGTGAGGTGCTGGTGGTTGTAGTTGTGGTGGCTGTTCGCAGTTGGGGTTTCATGGCAGCTGGTGGAGGTTGGTAGAAGGTGGTTTGGTATTGTTGTTGTTGCGTGAGGTGTGGGTGTGAGAAGGAGGAGCAGGGGCTGCTGGTGCGAATTGACTCGAACCTCGGACCCCGAACACGATTTGAACTTGAAATCCGGAACACCTACAACCAAAAACACGAGGGTATTACCACGAAATAAAATAAAATAAAGATAAAATAAAATAAAATAAAAATAACATAAAAAATAAAATCAAAAGAAATTAAATAAAATAAAGAGAACAAACATGAAAATAAAAAAAAAAAATAAGAAAATGAGAGAAAATAGGAACTTATTAGAAAACAAGAACTAAATACTTAAAATATAAACATAGAATATAAGATAAATTAAATAAATTAAGAAAATAAGCTAAAAACTATTAAAAACTACTAAAATACTTAAAATAAAGATAAAAGACGAGAATAAGCAAATAATAGAAATAAAGGACAAAATGGGCTAAATTATTGGAAAATAAGCCGGAAAACGACTCAATAAACACCCTAAAAGTGACATAAAAGTCACTTATCACTTTCGTGGTTCTAAACCATATGGAGTTAGTAATCTCATGGATTATGAATGGGGTGTAACCTTTACGGGTTAATCGTTGTTGCCTATCGTTGTCCATTATTCGTGGTTGCCTTTTATAATCCGTGAATGGTTTACAAGTTCTTTAAAAACTTGTTGGCGGCTCCCTACTTTCCTTGTCCCTAATCGTATTATGTCAATTCTCACTTCCTATGAGTGCCAAGCATATTCACACATATGCTTTAACGTAGGCGCACTTCGAACGACGCCTACAATGACGAAAAATTTTTGTCGCATGCACACATAAGTCATGTACATATCGAGTCTCATGAGTCAAAACCTTTCACACACAAGTCACAATTGAGTTGAGTCGACCTTGATTTGGTCAATCGTATTAAGTAAAGTTTACACCTTGATTCATGTCAAGCCATGTGTGTCAAAACGCTTTTAGTCAAGTCATGACAAGTCATGACAAGTCATATTTGTTAAAAACACATTAAGTTTATTCAATGAGTCAAGCAACACTGAGCCTTAGGCCAACCACTAAAGAAAAGATGAGCAAAGTCCTATAGTAAAAAATATAAATGCAGGTAAAAATGATTTGAAGCAAAAGGACCCAAACGGCTTAGCAAATCAACTAGAGTCGGCCTCATCATAGTTAGATTGGCGATCGGCCTGAATGATCGAGCACGGCCAAATTTTGATCAAGCACCTCAGATTCGGTAAAATCCTGAAGAATAGAGTTTTCAACAGAGTTTCAAGGCATAGGAAGCTATCACTTCCAAAGAGCAAGCGAGCAAGAATGTTCCTGGATTTTTCAATAAACCGCGAATATAAACGCTTGAAATTCTTCCAAGATAAGAGGAGTTTGAGAAAAACTTACATGGATCAAATTAGAGATGAAGAGCTTTAATTTGCAAAAGATTTGAGCAAATTTGGTTGAATGGAAACAACCAAGTTGAAGGTTCAGAGCGAAATCGAGCAACGAACAACAACGCAAAATGCTGTCGACAGCGTGCTCCGGCGTGCGCTAGTACGACTACAAGATGTGTGGCCCCATATTAGATTAAGTGGACTTTATGCAGCAATTTCGGGTTCCTTGGTACGCCAATTAGCCCCTATAAGCAATTTGACATGATTAAGTAATAGGCTTGGTTACAATAACAACAGGTGATCGACATGATAAAAGATCGTCTCACTTAGCTTAAAGTGCCTAAACATTGGCTGATCGCAAAAGCACCGACATAATGGTTCACAAGCAGCAGAAAGCACCAACATAATGGTTTATAAGTAGCAGGGGAACCGACGAAATGGTTCACAAGCAGAAAAATGCGCCGACGTTTTGGCACCACGGAAATTTCAGCAAATATCACGGCTGAAAAGTTCAAGCGAGCTTTAAGGATCAACAAGCGTTGGTTTTCGTTAATTTTCTTCGGAATATTATCGCAACGACTGAGGATGACTTCAAGCGAAAATATCTTTGATAACGTTCCCTAGGATGAGGAAAGTTGTCAGGAAGCTAAAGGATGACTCAAGAAAGGTTATCTTCAACGAAATTCCCTAACTTGTGGAGAGTTGTCACGGAAAACTAAGGATGACTTCAAGCGAAGTTATCGTCGATGACGTTTGCTAAGATTGAGGGGGTTGTCACCTGGATTGGAGAAGATAGCACGAGATGGGCAGTCTTTGACGACGTTCGCTAAGTTGAGGAGGTTGTCACCTAGATTTGAGAATGTAGCACAGGATGGGCAGTCTTCGACGACGTTTGCTAAGATTGTGGAGGTTGTCACTTAGATTTGATAAGAACGGTTTGTGATGAGGCCGTATTCGACAACATTTTGTATGATTGGGAAAGTTGTCACCGTGATTCAAGAAAAAAGCTCGAGATGTTGATGAGTAGAATTTATGCCACTCTTTTATCCTTTTTCTCTAAGGATTCTCCCCAAATTTGCACTTGTTTGGCCCTTTTTTTTAAGCATTTTTACTTAGTTTTGCTTCCTCTTTTCTTTTCTCCTTTATCTTCCCTTTTCTTAGTCTTCTCGCTTTGTTTTTATTTTTATTTCCATGCTTTTGTTTTTGATGTAAAAACTAATAGAAAGTCTTAGTTAATACAAGCTTAATGGATCAAACTTAAGTGGAAAGAAAAAAAGGTTGGTGTTTTAAGTTAAATTACGGGTAAAGGTTTGTAGGTGTTTTGGAAATGGTTAAGGAACGTTTTATAGAGGAAAGAAGGATTAGTTTGTAAGGATTACTCACTTGAACAAACAAGATATGTAGGCAAGGATTACTCACTTAAAACCCACTAGTTGTTTAATTTGCATGGAAGGAAAACTCACTTAACCACTCAAATTCGTCAAGTTAAACTTGGCAACAAAACGATTTATCTTAGCAACAAGAATAAATAGTTTTTAAGGAGAAAACTTTCTTAATTCATATATCATAATCTGCCATACACTTACATATCATAAGCTTAAATAAAGAAAACAAACTAGTACTAAACTACACGCATTAAACAAGCTTAATGTGTGTTTATTGTAACTAGACATGAAAGCTAAAACCTAGCCTAGAATCACGCCTAAGCTAAAAAGATTTTCTTAACTGATTTTAGGCTTTAATCACCCTTAATTAACCTCTTAAAAACTGCTGAAAAGAAGCTTAAAAACAGCCATAAAGAACCAGCAAAAACGTGGAGTAACCTCCCCTTGATTCATGCCTTTCTTCATGCTAAATGTTTATGACTTTGCAATGAAGTTTCTCCTTGCTTCAAGGACGCCTTTTCCTATGCCTAAGGCTGTTCAAAACGTGCCTAGGATGCCCATTAACATTCATAACTAGAATGTAAACAAGTAAACCCTTGGTTAGCAAGAAACGGTCCATGCGCACAAAAAGTATCTAACACTTGATCTTCAAATGACTTAGCAAGAGTGATTTCTTTGTGAATTGGACTTGTAGGATGATCATGCTTGATTGGACTAATGGACTCGTCATGATTTGCATCATCCTCCCCTTCTTCGAAAGGAGTTGCCCTCAACTCATCATCTTCTAGATAAGGAGCCAAGTCACCCACGTTGAAAGTTGATGAAACTCCGAATTGCCCTCCAAGGTCCACTTTGTAAGCATTATCATTGATCTTTTCCATGATTTGAAAAGGTCCTTCTGCCCTAGGCATAAATTTGTGTTTCCTTTGTTTAGGAAACCTTTCTTTGCGCAAGAATATCCACACAAGATCACCCACTTCGAACTTCTTCATATTTCTCAAGTTTTTGTTAGCTTTCTTCTTGTATGACTCATTTGCCTTTTCTATGTTCTTCCTAACTTCTTTATGGACATCAATCATGAATTCTATATGCTCCTTGGCTGTCCCATGCACGAACTTATCTTTAGGAAGCGAAATGTAATCAATCGGCACATAAGGATTCACACCATACACAACTTCAAAAGGTGAATACTTTGTAGTTTTGCTTGGAGTTCTATTGTAGGCAAACTCTGCATGAGCTAACTTCAAGTCCCAATCTTTACCTCCCTTATTCACTAAGGCACGAAGCAAAGAACCAAGAATTCGGTTCACCACTTCGGTTTGACCATCCGTTTGTGGATGATGGCTTGTTGAGAAAAGTAGCTTAGTACCCACGAGCCTCCACAAGGACTTCCAAAAATGACTCACGAACTTAGTGTCACGATCCGAAACTATGGTTCTAGGCAAACCATGTAATCTAGCCACTTCTTTAAAAAAAAGTTGCGCCACATTGAACGCATCATCCACCTTCTTACAAGCTATGAAATGAGCCATCTTTGAAAACCGATCAACGACCACCATGATAGAATCTTTTCCACGAGCTGTTCTAGGCAAGGCCATTATGAAATCCATACTCAAATCTTCCCAAGGTCTTTCGGGAATGGGCAAAGGCTTATACTCTCCCTTATGAAACGTCATTTTGGCTCTTTGACAAATAGAACACCTAGCCAAAACTTGGTGCACATTAGCTAACATTTTTGGCCAATAAAAATGACTGTAAGATTTCTAGGGTCTTTTGTATACCCATATGACCAGCAAGTCCTCCTCCATGAGCTTCCTTGATCAACAACTCTCGAATTGCACCTTTAGGAACACAAAGTTTGTTCCCTTTGAAAAGGAAACCATCTACTATGACAAATGAACCGTGGACTCCATTTTTGCAAGACTCCATGATTTCCTTGAGTTCAAGGTCATCTTTGTATGATTCCTTCATGACCTCGAAACCAAGAATTTTAGTTTCCATGATTCCAAGAAGATTATGCCTTCTTGATAATGCATCCGCCACAATATTGGTTTTGCCTTTCTTGTACTTGGTTGCAAAGTTGAAAGATTGTAGGAATTCCACCCACTTAGCATGTCTTGCATTCAACTTCTTTTGCCCATGAATGAACCTTAAAGATTCATGATCCGAATGTAAGATGAAAGGTTGTGGCCTCAAATAATGTGACCAATGATCCAAAGCTCGAACCATGGCATAGAATTCTTTGTCATAAGTGGGGTAATTCAATTTGCCTTGGCTCAATTTCTCACTAAAATACGCAATTGGCTTCTTCTCTTGGATTAGGACAGCCCCTATTCCTTTTCCACTTGCATCACACTCAACTTCAAATGGTTTCATGAAATCTGGAAGGGCTAGAACCGGCGCTTCACACATCTTTTTTTTCACCAACTCAAACGCCTTTTGAGCCTGTGGAGTCCATTGAAAACTTCCCTTCTTTGTACATTCGGTGATGGGAGCCATAAGGGTGCTAAAATGTTCAATAAACCGCCTATAGAACGAAGTAAGTCCATGAAATGAACGAACCTCCGTGACTGTTTTTGGAATTGGCCATGAAGAAATGGCTTCCACTTTGCTTGGATCAACTTTAATTCCTTCACCCGAAATAATATAACCAAGGAAAACAATATCTGTTAGCAAAAAATGGCACTTCTCCAACTTTCCATACAATTGTTGCTCTCTCAAGGTTTTGAAAATCTCTTCCAAGTGTTTCAAGTGCTCCTCCTCATTTTTACTATAGATGAGAATGTCATCTAAGTAAACAACTACAAACTTCCCCAAAAATGGCCTCAACATTTCGTTCATAAGTCTCATGAAGGTGCTTGGAGCATTTGTTAATCCAAATGGCATAACAAGCCACTCATACAAACCATGCTTAGTTTTAAAGGCTGTTTTCCATTCATCACCTTCCCTCATTCTAATTTGGTGATATCCACTCCTCAAATCTATCTTGGAAAACACTTGAGCTCCACTCAACTCATCTAACATATCATCAAGTCTAGGAATAGGAAACCTATACTTAATGGTTATGTTATTCACCGCCCTACTATCAATACACATCCTCCATGTTCCATCCTTTTTTGGCACTAACAAAGCTGGAACGGCACAAGGACTCATGGATTCTCTCACGTAACCCATTTGCATCAACTCCTTAGTTTGTCTTTGTAATTCCTTAGTTTCCATGGGATTGCATCTATAAGGGGGTTTATTTGGAAGGGGGGCTCCCGGAATCAAATCTATTTGATGTTCTATACCACGAATAGGAGGCAACCCTTGTGGTAATTCACTAGGAAAAACATCTTCATACTCCTTGATCAATGCGGCTAGCCTAGGGTTTTGTTGGACAAAACCTTCGTGTTCCTCTTTAGAAAACAATAAGAACACTTCATCTTCCTTCTCCAAAGAGTTTTCGAATTCTTTTAAGGAAAGCAACAAAATGTCCTTTCTTTTGGGCTCTTTTTGTGGTGGTGGGGATTGTATTTGGGAAAGGCTTTTTTGTGGTGGTAAGGGGTGCAACACTTTCTTGCTGCCTTGGTGAGTAATGGTGTAGGTGTTTGATAGGCCATCATGTACTGATTTTTTGTCACTTTGCCATGGCCTCCCTAACAAAATGTGACAAGCATCCATGGGAATGACATCACATAAAATTTCATCCACATACGAACCAATCTGAAATTTTACTAGACATTGTTTTCTAACTCCCGTACTCTTGCTCTTATCAATCCAACTCAACTTGTAAGGAGTAGGATGTCTAGTAGTCTTCAAGTCAAGTTTCTTAACAAGATCACTTGACACAACATTAGCTTCACTGCCACTATCAACAATCAAGTCACACACATCTTCATTAACCTTGCATTTGGTTAAGAAGACATTTTCTCTTTGAATTGGGGTTTTCTCAACCTCCACGTGCATTTGGAGGGCTCTCCTCATTACTAGACTATTTTTTTCGGGAAAACAGTCATCAACTTGCTTTTCCTCCTCATTAGAATCATAAGACTCTAAAGGTACATTTTCACTACCATTTTCGTCCTCCTTCTCTTCTTCAAGGACAAAAGGTTGTGCCATCATATTCTTAAGCTCTCGTATGGTTAAAGCTCTTGCATTAGGACAATCTCTCTTGTAGTGTCCTCTTCCGTGACATTTGAAACAAACAATGTCACTTAAGTCTCCGGTTTTGGCTTTTCCTTTTTCTTTTTGTGAAAGATCAAATGAGGTAGGGTTCTTTTTGGTAGTGGAATTTGGAAAGGAAGGGGTTTCTTTTGGTGGGTTAAATGGGCGTTTGAATTTTGGGTCAAAAGGGTTCGAAGGTTTCTTCTTCTTCTTTTGATTGTCAAATTTCACCGAAAGCTTACAAGCTTCATCAAAGGTCAGATTGGGTTGCACTTCTACTTTCTCATAAATATCCTTATCCAAACCAGCCATAAACCTCCCTAATTTGAGTTCTTCATTTTCCACTATTTCGCACACAATGGAAAGTTTCTCAAATTCTTTAATGTATTCCTCCACACTACTCCCTTCTTGCTGCGAAGTGCTCCATTTCACATACATGGATTGCTTGTAATTAGAAGGAACAAATCGTCCCCTAAGTTTCTTCCTAAGCTTGGTCCATGTAGAAATACGAGTTTTCCCATTGCTTTCTCGTTTTCTTTGGACTCCTTTCAACCAAGTTTCAGCATACTTGGCTATCTTTACCTTAGCAATCTTGTACTTTTGTTCATCTTCCTCAACGTCTTTGAACTCAAAGTACTTCTCAAGTGATTGCTCCCACTCCAAGTACTTCTCAGGGTCAAGAGTACCATCAAAAAGGTCTACATCCACCTTTAAACTCTTGTCATCATATCTAGGAGGGTTTTGACGCCCATCCCTTTGTTCTTGTGTCAACAAACGAGCCATTAGAGCCATTATATTACCATGTAATTGCTCATTGGTTTCCAAGAGTCTTTGTTGGTTTTCCTCCATCATTCTAAGTCTCCTTTGGTCAATGGTTTCATTTGGGTTTGCTTGATCCATTTTGGACAGAAATGCCCCCTACCTGACGCGCCAAATGATGTAAAAACTAATAGAAAGTCTTAGTTAATACAAGCTTAATGGATCAAACTTAAGTGGAAAGAAAAAAAGGTTGGTGTTTTAAGTTAAATTACGGGAAAGGTTTGTAGGTTGTTTTGGAAATGGTTAAGGAACGTTTTATAGAGGAAAGAAGGATTAGTTTGTCAGGATTACTCACTTGAACAAACAAGATATGTAGGCAAGGATTACTCACTTAAAACCCACTAGTTGTTTAATTTGCATGGAAGGAAAACTCACTTAACCACTCAAATTCGTCAAGTTAAACTTGGCAACAAAACGATTTATCTTAGCAACAAGAATAAATAGTTTTTAAGGAGAAAACTTTCTTAATTCATATATCATAATCTGCCATACACTTACATATCATAAGCTTAAATAAAGAAAACAAACTAGTACTAAACTACACGCATTAAACAAGCTTAATGTGTGTTTATTGTAACTAGACATGAAAGCTAAAACCTAGCCTAGAATCACGCCTAAGCTAAACAAATTTTCTTAACTGATTTTAGGCTTTAATCACCCTTAATTAACCTCTTAAAAACTGCTGAAAAGAAGCTTAAAAACAGCCATAAAGAACCAGCAAAAACGTGGAGTAACCTCCCCTTGATTCATGCCTTTCTTCATGCTAAATGTTTATGACTTTGCAATGAAGTTTCTCCTTGCTTCAAGGACGCCTTTTCCTATGCCTAAGGCTGTTCAAAACGTGCCTAGGATTCCCATTAACATTCATAACCAGAATGTAAACAAGTAAACCCTTGGTTAGCAAGAAACGGTCCATGCGCACAAAAAGTATCTAACACTTGATCTTCAAATGACTTAGCAAGAGTGATTTCTTTGTGAATTAGACTTTTAGGATGATCATGCTTGATTGGACTAATGGACTCGTCATGATTTGCATCAGTTTTGTAGGTAATATGTGCCAAAAGAAAGAGGATATCAAGAAGCCAAGCTAACTGTTGTGCGCGGGGTGCTGTGCGGCTGCTGTGCGGGCGCGCACCTTTGGCTGTGCGGGCGCGCAACCCTGTCAAAACCCGCGCAGCTAGGCTAAAGAAACAGAGCCTAATCAGAGAGTTTGCGCGACTTGTTATGCGGCTTCTATGCGGGCGCGCGACCTGATGCGCGAGCGCGCAGGCCTACTGTGCGGGCGCGCTTATTTTCCCGTACCCTCAAAGTTGCGGCAGCGCACTACGCTCAGAGGGCGCACACACCTACTGCGCAGGCGCGCATATGTCGTGTGCAGGCGCGCACGGCTGGGTTTCTGATTTATTTGCGCCTTGTTTTCCAAGTCTCTTTCTTTTGGGGGAGCCACATATATATAGACGAGACTCTTTGTAATAGAAAACACTTAGTACTAATTCCACAGAACATTAGCCTAATCTAGAGAGAGAAAATAGATTGTTATTCAAGCATCCTTTATTGTATTCAACTTTTCTAAAGTTTTAATCTTCCTTCAATCAATCAAGAATCCAAGTTTTCATCTTTCATTAATCCTTTCTTTAGTAATCTCTTCTCCTTTCCTTTAGTATCATTTATTTGTTTTATTGTTACTTGTTCTTGTCAATCTTATTAGCTCATCTAGTTGTTATTGATTTCATTGATTTTAATCATGTTTTGTTTTGAGTTTCTTAAGTTTATTTCTAGTTTTGATATTATGTTTAATCTCCCTTCTCTAGGATAAACTTTTAGCTAGGGGAAGGGGGTGGAAGATATGATTTGATATTGGATGAATGATGATGGTTGGATTGAACTTATGCCATATATTGATGAGAGACATGATTTTTATTAGCTTGGGATTATTGTTGCACTCTATTTGATGTTTTCTAGTTTAAATGCATGAAAGTGATTTGAACTAGATTAGGATCGTCTCTATTTTAATGATTGCATGAGAATGAGTTATTAAAGTGGAGTTTTTATGGATTGTGCTTCTTTATTCTCTTAATTTGATTGCAACTAATAGGATGCATGAGAATTATCCTTATTAGTGTAGACCTCTTTCATTGATTTGCTAGACTATTGCATGAGAATGAGTTGTTTAGGTAGAATCTTGTGTTCTTAGGCATATGTTTCATGATAATCACCATTATTCTCCTCTTTCTAATCATATTGGACACCCCCGTATCCCTAGCGTCATTTTCTATTCATTTTAATCATCATTTTCTTGCTTATTTGTAGTTTTAGTGTTCTTACTCAACAAAACCAACAAAAACAATCCCCTTTTTACTCTTGGATTAGTGATATTTGATGTTAAATTAGCGTGCTTCCCTATTGGTTCGACCCTTGACTTGCCACTAACTAGTTTAGTGTAGGTTTAGGTATTATAAATGATTAATTTTGTTAGGGTATTAGCTTAACGACCTACTTCCACCCGTGATCAAATTTTGGCGCCGTTGCCGGGGAAGCGGCTTGTTAAGCGTCTATTATTGCTTTTGTTAGAGTCATTTTACTTTCTTTTCTTTTTATTTTTTTTGTTTTATCGTCCTTGTCATTGCTAATTGTTTGCTTAGCTTTGGTGAATGCTTAGGAGGTCTCAAGGAGCACCCTCACATCAAATTGACCACGAAATCAACCGAACCTTGAGACAAGTTCGTAGGCTTTACCAAGACAAGGGAAGAGGTTTTGGTGATATAGTTGATAGTGAGAGTGATACTTACTCTTCAAGTTCACCATGCGGATCAATGGCGGGACAAGAGAATGATGTTTTGTTTTGTGAGCTCACGGGAGGGATTTTGCTTCCCATCATGGAAACGAAATTCTCAATCCATCCACAATATACTTGAATGGTCCAATTGGAGCAATTTTCCGGAAATGCAAGTGAGGACCCTGTTGAACATTTGGACCGATTCCTTTAATTGTGCGCAATGATGCAAACCAATGAAGTGAGTCAAGACTACATTCGTATGCACCTTTTCCGGCAATCTCTCACCGGACGAGCAAAGAAATGGCTAAAGCAAGTAAAGCCTAACACTTTCACAACATGGAGGGAGGTGGTAAAGGCGTTCTTGAAGCGCTTTATCTCCGAGGAGAAGACCGCCGAAATGAGAAGGAAAATTGCATCATTTGAGCAAGATGCCGACGAAAGTCTTGGTGAAGCATGGGAGAGATTCAAGGAGTTGGTACAAGCATGTCCCCACCATGAGTACAATCAAGGGTTACTCATGCAGTTTTTCTACGATGGATTGGAGCCCATGTTAAGAGCCAATTTGGATGCGGGGGCAGGTGGTCTATCAAGATCCCTCAAAATAAAGTTGAAGCCACAATAGAAGAGGTAGCAAAGAATTACTCTTGGGGGGGCCGAAGAAGAAACACTCCAAAGAGAGGTGGTATTTACGAATTGGAGAAAGTTGATCAATTACAACATCAAATTGATCAACTAACAAAAGGGCTTTCCAAATTGAACACGAGTGTTAATGCAAGTTCAAGTGGTGGAGCAAGCTCTTCTCAAGTTAACTCTTTCTCTTGTCAAAATTGTGGAGGAACGAACCATGATACATCCTATTGTGGAGGTTTAAGCCGCGAACATGTAGCGGCATACAACACAAGGCAAGAGGGATTTAGAGGAAGCGGCGGTGGAGTAGCTTGGAGACAACCACCACCCAGGTTTGTACCTCAACCTCAACAATGGAACCAACAAGCTCAACCTTCCTATAACTCCAACCCTCAATATCAAAATACACCTCCATCTCAACCCCAAAACCCAAGAGCAAGCTATACAAGGAACAACCAATACAACAATCAAACCCAAGCACCTCAAAGAAATCATCAAGAACAGGCTCCTCAAGCGGAGCTAACTCAAACTTAACTCCTCCAATCCATGCATGCGCAAATGCAATCTTTTGGGCAACAAATGCAAGAGATAAGAGCTCACAACAAGATGGTTGATTCACAGCTAGCTCAATTGGCCGAGAGAACTCCTTTCAATTCACCATCCACTCTACCCGGACAACCACAACCTAACCCATCTCACAATCCAAAACCCGATACATGCAAGGCGATCACATTGAGGTCGGGAACTTCCTATGAAGGGCCAAATGAAGGGGATAGTGAGGAAAAGAAGGGAGGAGAGGAGAGTGTGAATGAAAACAAGGGAGGTGAGAAAGAAAAGGGTGATGAGATAGAAGGAGGTTCGGAGAAGAAGAAGCTTGACAATGAGAAGACAACTTCAATTCCGAGTGAGGCTAGGAATCTTGATGGACCGGTTCCTTTTCCCGGTCGGCTTTCGGAGAGGAAGTTGAATGACAAGTTCACAAAATTTCTTAGTGTCATGAAGAATTTTCATATCAACCTCCCTTTTCTTGAAGTTGTGACACAAATGCCATCTTACTCCAAGTTCCTCAAAGATATTCTCACCAACAAGAGGAAGCTCAATGATGAGCTTATCACCCTTCCACATCAAGTGAGTGCTCTTGTCCAACATAAGATGCCCAAGAAGTAAAAAGACCCGGGAAGTTTTACTTTGCCGGTGAAAATTGGGAACATGGAAGCTAGGGGCGCCTTAGCCGATCTTGGAGCAAGTGTTAGTTTAATCCCTCTATCCATTGCTCAAAAACTCAATATAGAGATGATCCCTACAAGGAAGACAATTCAATTGGCCGATCGATTGGTAAAATTACCTCGTGGAGGGCTTGAGGATGTTCCAATTCAAGTGGGACACATCTACGTGCCTTGTGACTTTGTAGTGATGGATATGGAGGAAGATGTTAACACTCCTTTGATTTTGGGACGTGAAGCTCTTAAAATTTTGGGGGCGGTCATCAATTGCAAGAACAACACCATCACATGTGAAGTGGCAGATGAAAAGATTGTCTTTGAGTTTTCTAAGTTGCTCAAGACCCCCATGGTTGAAAAATGATATAGAGTTGATGTTGTGAATGAAGAGCTAGATCGCTTGGGGAGGGTCGTGATGAGGCCTCAAGATCCAATAATAGAAGCCCTTACATGCAAAGAAGAGTTCCACTCTCAAGAGGCTAAAGAGTTTGTCATGGCAATGGAGGAATCCTCAAAGGAGGAAGTTAAACAACAAGTTGAGATCGAGCTTGAGTCTAAGGAGGAGAAATTGGAGGAGAGTTCTAAGCCTCCTCCCAAGGTAGAACTCAAACCCCTTCCCTCTTCTTTGAAATATGCTTTTCTTGATAAGGAGGGAAAATACCCTATTATTGTCAATGCTACCCTAGATGGTCTTAATTTGGAAAAACTTCTTGATGTTTTAAGAAAATATAGGGATGTGATAGGGTATAGCATTGATGATATCAAAGGTATTAGCCCTTCTTTATGCATGCATCGTATTCATCTTGAAGATGATCATTCCACCACCATTGAACCTCAAAGAAGGTTGAACCCCAACCTTTAAGAGGTTGTGAAGAAAGAAATTTTGAAACTACGTGAGGCGGGCATCATCTATGCTATCTCCGATAGCAAATGGGTTAGCCCGGTTCATGTAGTTCCAAAGAAGGGTGGAATGACCATAATCAAGGATGAAAAAGGAGAGGAAATCTCCACTCGGACGGTGACCGGGTGGAGAATGTGCATTGATTATAGGAGATTAAACAAAAACTCCAAGAAAGATCATTTTCCTCTCCCTTTCATGGACCAAATGCTTGAAAGGCTTTCTAACCATGCTTTCTTTGGTTTCTTGGATGGGTATTCCGGATATTTCCAAATCCCTATCCATCCAAGTGATCAAGAGAAAACTACTTTCACATGTCCATATGGGACATTTGCATACCGAAGAATGCCATTCGGATTATGCAATGCTCCATCCACTTTTCAAAGATGCATGACTTCCATTTTCTTTGAGATGCTTGAAAAAGAAATTGAAGTTTTCATGGATGATTTTAGTGTTGGTGGCTTGTCTTTTAACACTTGTCTTTTTAACCTTGAAAAAGTTTTGAAAAGGTGTCAAGAGATGAGTTTGGTTTTAAATTGGGAAAAGTGCCATTTTATGGTCGAGGAGGGCATTTTCCTCGGCCATAAGGTTTCAAAAAATGGCATTGAGGTTGATCTGGCCAAGGTTTCGGTGATTGAAAAGTTGCCCCATCCTACTTCCACCACGGGGGTACGGGCTTTTCTTGGGCATGCCGGTTTTTACCGGAGGTTTATCAAAGATTTTTCTTCAATCGCCAAACCATTTACCAAATTACTCAAAAAAGAGGTTGTTTTTAACTTCAATGAGGCTTGCCTTGAGGCATTTTGTAAGCTCAAGGAAGCTCTCATTTCTTCTCCCGTTATGCAAGCTCCGGATTGGAGATTGCCTTTTGAGCTAATGTGCGATGCTAGTGACTTTGCAGTAGGTGTCGTTCTTGGTCAAAAGAAACAAGGAAAATCATGTGTCATCTACTATGCAAGTAGGACTCTAGATGAGGCTCAAAAGAATTACACAACAACGGAGAAAGAGATGTTAGCGGTAGTGTTTGCATTCGATAAGTTTCGGTCCTATCTTATATGCTCAAAAGTTATTGTGTACATGGATCACATCGCGGTGCGGTACCTCATGACCAAGAAAGAGGCAAAGCCTCGCTTGATCTGTTGGGTTCTCTCTCTCCAAGACTTTCACATGGAAATAAGGGACAAAAAGGGAGCAGAGAACTATGTAGCGAATCATTTGTCTAGGCTACCTTTTGAGAACAAGGAGGATGTACCGATTAATGATAAGATAGGATTTAAGGCTCTCATGGCTTTCAACTTCTACCCCTTGGTACGCGGATATAGCCAACTATCTTGCGTGTGGAGTCGTTCCCCCGGAGTATTCTTCTCAACAAAAGAAGAAGTTTTTCAAGGAAGTGAGAAGGTACTTTTGGAATGACCCATACCTATTCAAGCAATGTGGAGATGGCCTTTATCGGAAGTGTGTTCCAGATCATGAAATTCAAGGAGTTCTTGAGCATTTCCACTCACTACCATGTGGAGGGCATGGTGGTGTTGACAAAACAGTGGCAAAAATCTCTCAATATTTATTGTGGTGGCCGACAATGCATACAGACGCCCACCAATTCGTTGCGCAATGTGATAGATGTCTAAGGAGCGGAGGCATTACCAAGAGGGACGAAATGCCCCAACAAAGTGTTTTAGAAGTTGAACCCTTCGATGTTTGGGGGGTGGATTTTATGGGGCCTGTCGTTTCTTCTTGTGGGAATCTATATATCTTGGTAGCGGTCGATTATGTGACGAAATGGATTGAAGACATACCCTCACCTACCAATGATCACAAGGTTGTGCTTAAGCTTCTAAAGAAGATCATTTTTCCTAGGTTTGGAGTTCCGAGGGTGCTAATTACTGATGGAGGCTCCCATTTCGCCAAAAAGCAATTTGAAGCTCTTCTCAAGAGATATGGCGTTCATCACAAGGTTGGATTACCTTATCACCCTTAAATTGAAGGACAAGTGGAGGTCTCGAATCGTGAAATCAAAAATCTTCTTGAAAGGATGGTGAACAAATCAAGTAAATATTGGTCTCTCAAACTTGATGACACACTATGGGCTCTTAGGACGGCGTACAAGACTCCAATCGGCACGACCCCCTATAGGTTGGTCTATGGAAAGGCTTGTCACTTGCCGGTTGAGTTAGAATACAAGGCTTGGTGGGCCATCAAAGAGCTCAATATGGATTTATCGTTGGCCAGTGAGAAGAGATTGCTTAAGCTCAATGAACTTGAAGAGCTTAGAAATGATGCTTATGAGAGCTCAAGGTTATATAAGGAGAAGACCAAAAAGTGGCATGACCAACATATTCGAAACAAGAACTTTAAGGTTGGAGATAAAGTTTTGCTTTTCAACTCAAGGCTTCGTTTGTTTCCGGGTAAACTCAAATCAAAGTGGTCGGGTTCTTTTGTGATATCAAAGACTACTCCTTATGGCTCCTTTGAGTTAGATGTGGATGGTAACAAGTTTATGGTTAATGGTCATCGTTTAAAGCATTACTTTTTCAAGGAATAAGTTGGTATAATCGAATGTATAATGCTTGATCCTTTGGATCCCAAGCCTCCCACTTGAAGAATTTTTCTCATGGTCAAGCTAGTGACCTAATAAAGAAGCACTTCTCGGGAGGCAACCCGAGTTTCTAACTCCTTTCTATATATTTTTTTAAAAAATATTCCGATTTTACTTTTTTTTTTTAATTTGAATTTGAATTTGATTTTTCCCCCTTTTGGTTGATAGCTGTTTGGATGATGAAGGAACAAGAATTTTGTATTTTGAAGATGTGAGGAGAAATAAATCGAATTTTACTCTGTGCGACCCAGTGCGCGACATCTGTGCGGGCGCGCATTGTGAAGTGTGCGGGCGCGCAGGAACTGTCAGAACCCGCACAAATTTATTCACAAATTGAAGTTCGAGGCAGAAGGTTTGCGCGACCTAGTGTGCGACCTCTGTGCGGGCGCGTAGGGATGGTGTGCGGGCGCGCGTTCACTGTCAAAACCCGCACAGATTTATTCAAAATTGAAGATTCGAGACAGAGAGTCCGCGGACCTAGTGCGCAACTTCTGTGCGGGCGCGCAGCATGCATGTGCGAGCGCGCAGCATACCTGTATGGGCGCGCAACATACCTGTGTTGGCACGCAGAGCTGGGAAAATCGGGTTTTAACCCTTTTTTCCCCATTTCGTCCTCATAATTTTGAAACCCATATTTCATGCTCTCTTCTCTCTCCTCACAAACTCAAACCCTAACCTTCAAATTTCACCCATTTCTCAAAAATTCTATTTATTTTCCTTCAAATCCATCAAAAATTTTCACTCTACTCACAAATTCACCCACTTTCTCTCTCCAAAATACCCAAAAATCCTCCATTTTCATGGTTTGCAAGCTTAATTGAAGGTGGTGTTCTTGGAGGTTCTTAGTGGTGTTCAAGCTTCTACAAAGTGGTATAACTCTGAATTTTGCTATTTTATTACTTAATTTCTCTTGTTTATGAAAATTTTTTAGTTATTAAGTATGATTTAGCTTGAATGAATTTCTTGTGATTTTGATTTTCTTTGTTAAGGATTTGTTGGTTATTAGTGTGAAATTTAGTGATTTTGGGGACATTGTTGTTAATATTATTGTTTTGGAAGCCATTTTCATGAAATTAAGTTGAGAAATTTTGTGTTAGTATTGATGATAATGCAACTACTTTCATGAGAATTGCTTACTATCATAATGTATTTTGATTGACTGCTTTGTTGTTGATTCTTGTTATCTTGGGCGCTATATTTGTGTGGTTAGTTGTTAGTACTAACCCTTTTGCATATTGTTAAGACTTGGGTTGTTGTTGTTGTATTCCAATTGTTGGTTGAGTTCGAAGGGAGTTCTCCTTTTGGTTGGGTTGTTTGTATTGCTTGAGAACATAATAAGCAAAAGGAAGAGCAGAAAGGAGCCCAGGTTAAGGGTTGAGGAACCGAGTACTCAACAAACTCAAGCTCAAGGACCAAATGTTCCCCCTAGATTGAGATTCTTGAACAAGGTCCATGCTACGTTCTTTAACGACCTTCACGGACAAAAGTTAAATCCCTCCAGACACTATGATCAACGCTCCATGAGAGCTTTGGGGATTGACGATGATATATGGTCGCTCCTTTACAACTTAGGGATGAGTGAGTTCATCAAGCATCAATTCCGAACATATAAGGAGCCCACCTTCGAATTATTGGCCTCTTTTGAAAAGGAGCCCTATGGGAACGACTTCCAAATTTCCTTCCAACTGTTCAACAACCAACACACTATGACTCTTAGTGATCTTAATGTATTGTTGGATTTGAACCCCGAGGCGGACCTCCTTGCCCTTCATTGAGCCTATTCCCTAAGTACGATGCATTTAGATAGTGGCAAACGATTACCGATTTTGAAGAGTTCAACACTAGGTATTCGGTGGCCAACCATATTATCCACCCTATGCTCCGTATTCTACACCACATTCTGGGGTTTGCGGTGTTTAGCAAGCAGGACTTGAGTAAGCTCTCGCATGAAGAGCTATTTACTTTGTGGGTTGCCACTTGGGAGGAATTGAAAGGGTGGCTCAATATGGGGTACTGGTTCGTCGTGTGCTGCAAGGCAATCAAGTCGGGTCACAAGACAGGATAAATTGCCCTCGGTGGGATGATTACAAGGATTGCCAAGAAGCTTAACTATGAACGCTTCTTCCCCTCGTGCACTCAAATTGGGGCCGACAAAGATCTAATCATGGACATACATCAAATGAGAAGCTCGGGGTTCCTCCAAGGAACTTCAGATGCCAACAATTTTCATGCCTGGATGGTTGATTGCGAGCACCATTGTATCTTGCCTTACCCCAGCCGTACATCCTTAAAGTGGAATGCAAGGAATGTGTGGAAAATTCCGCGAGACAATGGCGTGCTACCCACTGCTCTAGGTGGCCCAAGGAATATGGAAGTCGACCAACAACAACAACAAAAACAACAACAACAACAACAACAACAACAACAACAACAACAACAACATCATCAACAACAACATCATCAGCAACAGCATTAAGGCATGAGTAGCCTTGAGCAACAAATCATGAGCATGCAACTTGGCATGCAGAGCCAAATGGAGAACCAACAGGGTATGTTTATGCAAACCCAAGATCTTTATGGTGCGGCCGTGGATAGGGGTAAGGTCACCCCCCCGGTAAATTACCCCTATTGGCCACCCCAACAAGGCCCGGTCCCTGGGTGGTAGGGATCATAACCTACTTGGGCCTATTGGCAAGGGCCCTCCTCCCACGGTGTTTCCCGGGTAGACTGCCCGACGGAAATCGGGTACGATTATCGTGCCCCCGGGTGGAGCGATTTTAGGGGTGACCCCAACTATCCATATGTCGAACCTACCCACCCTTCCACTCTTCAGCTTCCCGCCCCTTTTGACCCGTTGCCTCAATGGCAACATGACCTCTTCCGAGGTCACCGTGGTTGGCCTCCGGGTTACTCCGGTGGTTGGGACCCACACGGCATCCCTCCAGACGGTTTCTCTTACGACACCGAGGATGATGGAGATGATGACGAAGTCGGCCCTAGTGGCCACTAGCCATCCTTGTTCTTTATTTCTCCCCTTTGCCCCCTCCCAATGTTATAATTTGGCGCACCGCGGACGGTGCATTGTTTTAGTGTGGGGGGTGTGGAAGAGGCAAAGGGATGTTTTTTTGGATTGTGTGGGGGAAGGTTTTTCATCATGCTAGTGTGGGGGGGATTTCATTGTAGGTGGTAGAGCTCTCATGGTTCGGTTGGCTTTATCATGTTTTGATGTTGATTTATCTTCTTGATTGTGATGATGATGTCCCTGGGTAATTTTGATAAGCTTTTGCTAATGAATTTTCAAGTGTTTGTGTAGGTGATGGTGCTCCCATGAAGAAAAATCCAAACTCCCGATAGTCCAAACTTCCATTAACCAAATTTTTTTTTACTTTATTTTATTTTATTTCTATTTCTTCATTTTGTTTAAATTCTCAGTTTCTTTCTTTGATATTTAACTTTTTTATTTTATTTTTGTTTCATCTCAGTCGTTTCTTTTATTTTGGCTCACTTTTCAATCTTGGAAATGGAGATAAAGGAAGTTAAGGGATAAATTGAGCCCCCCTCGGTGAGATTGCATAATTTATCTTGTCTTCATTTCTAGTGGCATTTGGTTAGACATTTCTTCTATTTTATTTTATTTTTCTTTGGGTGTTTAGCTTAGGTTTAGCTTAGAAAGAAGTTGAATGGTTCGAGGATGTTTGCTTTTGGTTCTATGGAACCTGGGATCGTTGATGTTGTTATCGAACGATCACTTGTATGGCGATTAGGATTTAATTGGATTATATGTCTCGTATGTGAACCTTTTTTTATTTCTTCCTCTTTCTTTTGTTTTGTTTTCCCCTTTTTGTGTTACAAGCATAATTATGACAATTTGAAATGATTTTTGATGTGTAATTTGCTCACTCTTTTGGATTGGTTTGCCTCGATGTGTCTTTGAATGCTTATCTTCCTAGTTGATGAGGGTTTACACGGTTTGAGAATGCTTTGGGTTGAGTTAGACACATTGTAAGCTAAGGTAGCCCGGTTTAGAACTTTTGAGGACGTTTAAACCCCTAGTTCACGGGAAAGTGGTAAGATGGTGTTGCTCTCTATGGTGGATAGGATTCCCGTGGTTGGTATTTGCCATATTTCTTATCCCGTGTGAGCGTCATTTATTCTAGCCTTCATCATTCTTGTGAGCGGCATTTAGGATCCTTAACTATGCATGTCTTAATCTTTGTGTTGGCATCTAGCTCCCAAGATCGTGACCATATAACTCTAGAGGAGGAACAGGGCATTTCTTCTCATTTTTCTTTGTTTTCTTTGTGTTTTGTTACAAATTTGGTTTTCATTTTACATTCACCCTCTTGCTAACCAATTTGAGCCTTATTTCCCCTTTCTTGACCTAACCAAATTACAAACCTATCGACCTATGTTCTACCAAGCCTTGTAGTTAGTAAAGCATTGGCTTGTGAGGTTCGAGTTTGATAATGTTGAAATTGAGCAAGAAAGTTGTGTAATTTGGTTCAAATAAGGTTTTGAAAGATTATTCATGAAAAGAGTACGCAAAAAGGTTTGGCAAGAACGTTGAAACTCATGAAAACCAACCAAAAAAAAAAGAGAGAGAGAAAAAAATGAAAAAGATTGAAGTAATGTGGTGTGGTTTATTTTGAAAGGTTGTAAGTTTGAGAATAGGTTCAATTCTTAGGATGTTCTTGAGAGATGTCCACTCATACGCTTCACTTAGGAATTGCCACCAAAATTTTCAAATTGTTTCCCAACCAAAACCCCTAGCCATGACATTACAACCCTACTTAAGATCCTTGGATTCTAGAAGGGCGTGGTCAAAGAACGGTGGAGGAAGATAGATTTCAACCCTATGGAGAGAGTATGCATAGTTGAGATGTCGGGATAACCTTATGATTCCACATAAAAATTTCTTTTTCTGGTTCCCTCGAGGGACCATGAGGAGCTAGCTAGGGGATGAATTGAAGCTAGTGGAGAGAACGCGGACCGTCTTGGTTGGGGCTAGGGCGGAAAATGAAATCATTAGTTCTCTATGCTTAGCTTAGGTTTGTCTTTTTCAACCTTGAGCATCTTGGAACGTGTTTTCCCTCTTTGAATTGAGAAAGATAAGTATTCTTTGGTGCATTTATTTGCATGTGAGTCCAAATTGAGCATTCCATTACCTTGAGGCTTGATTGGTTTTGTTAAAACCTTGTCATGATTATGTTTGTTGTGTTTGTCTTTTTGTTCCGGTTTTCCTTACTTGAGGACAAGCAAGAGGCAAGTGTGGGGGATTTTGATGAGTGGCATTTATGCCACTCTTTAATCCTTTTTCTCTAAGGATTCTCCCCTCATTTGAACTTGTTTGGCCCTTTTTCTAAGCATTTTTACTTAGTTTTGCTTCCTCTTTTCTTTTCTCATTTATCTTCCCTTTTCTTAGTCTTCTCGCTTTGTTTTTATTTTTATTTCCATGCTTTTGTTTTGTAGGTATTATGTGCCGAAAGAAAGAGGATATCACGAAGCCAAGCTAACTGTTGTGCGCGGGGTTCTGTGCGGTTGTTGTGCGGGCGCGCACCTTTGACTGTGTGGGCGCGCAGCCCTGTCAGAACCCGCGCAGCCAGGCTGAAGAAACAGAGCCTAACCAGAGAGTTAGCGCGACTTGTTGTGCGGCTTCTGTGCGGGCGCGTGACCTGATGCGCGGGCGCACAGGCCTACTGTGCGGGCGCGCTTATTTTCCCATACCCTCAAAGTTGCGGCCGCGCACTACCCTGAGAGGGCGCACACAACTACTGCGTGGGCGCGCATATGTCATGTACGGGTGCGCACGGCTGGGTTTCTGATTTATTTGCGCCTTGTTGTCCAAGTCTCTTTCTTTTGGGGGAGCCACATATATATAGAAAACACTTAGTACTAATTCCATAGAACATTAACCTAATCTAGGGAGAGAAAATAGATTGTTATTCAAGCATCCTTTATTGTATTCAACTTTGCTCAAGTTTTAATCTTCCTTCAATCAAGCAAGAATCCAAATTTTCATCTTTCATTAATCCTTTGTTTAGTAATCTCTTCTCCTTTCCTTTAGTATCATTTATTTGTTTTATTGTTACTTGTTCTTGTCAATCTTATTAGCTTATCTAGTTGTTATTGATTTCATTGATTTTAATCATGTTTTGTTTTTAGTTTCTTGAGTTTTTTTCTAGTTTTGATATTATGTTTAATCTCCCTTCTCTAGGCTAAACTTTTAGCTAGGGGAAGGGGGTGGAAGATATGATTTGATATTGGATGAATGATGATGGTTGGATTGAACTTATGCCATATATTGATGAAAGACATGATTTTTATTAGCTTGGGATTATTGTTGCACTCTATTTGATGTTTTCTAGTTTAAATGCATGAAAGTGATTTGAACTAGATTAGGATCATCTCTATTTTAATGATTGCATGAGAATGTGTTATTAAAGTGGAGTTTTTATGGATTGTGCTTCTTTATTCTCTTGATTTGATTGTAACTAATAGGATGCATGAGAATGATCCTTATTAGTGTAGACCTCTTTCATTGATTTGCCTAGACTATTGCATGAGAATGAGTTGTTTAGGTAGAATCTTGTGTTCTTTAGCATATGTTTCATGATAATCACCATTATTCTCCTCTTTCTAATCATATTGGACACCCCCGTATCCCTAGCGTCATTTTCTATTGATTTTAATCATCATTTTCTTGCTTATTTGTAGTTTTAGTGTTCTTACTCAACAAAACAAACAAAAACAATCACCTTTTCACTCTTGCATTAGTGATATTTGATGTTGAGTTAGCGTGCTTCCCTAGTGGTTCGACCCTTGACTTGTCACTAACTAGTTTAGTGTAGGTTTAGGTTTTATAAATGATTAATTTGGTTATGGTAGTGGCTTAACGATCTACTTCCACCTATGATCAGATGTAGCAGCATTAATCGACGGCGTTCCCTAACTTGTGGAGAGTTTTCACAAACAACTAAGGATGACTTCCAGCAAAGTTATCTTCGACGACGTTCCCTTGGATGTGGAAGGTTGTCAAAAGCAGGAGGTGATTTCCTAGCTTGCGGAAGATGGTCACAAAACGGTAGAAGGTCGTTTCAAGCGGAGCAATCTTCGATAGTGTTCCCTAACTTCCGGAAGATTATCACAGCGGAAATTGGAGGCAGCTGCAAGGGTGGTAGTCTTCAGGCACTATCCCCTAGCTTGAGGAAGATCGTCAAACAAAATTGGTTACTCCAGAGACGTGTGCTCGACAGTGCAAGATACACGTTTCTTAACAAAATTGGTTAACCCTATCGTTACTTTGTCTTTTGTTTTCAAAATCAGCGTTTCTCCAAACTCAGTCAAAGTGGGAGCTTCTGTAGACACCCAAATGTGTCACCCCAAAACCAAAACCAGTGATTAATACCTTTCACGTCATTTGATTGTCGAACAAAGTGAAAGTTTGGAAAGTCTAGTAATGAGGATGTTTTTATTAAAATATTTCTCTTTCTGTTTAAAAAAATATATCTTTTCATACCTTATTTATAAAAATAGCCAATCCAATTTATCTTGGTCCATTATAAGGGCCCAACAATAATGCAGTTGGATTGGGCTCAAAAAGAGCTTTCCAATGATATATTATAAGCCCAATTCCGATGAATTATGAGGAAGTTATGGATTAAATTAGATTAGGCCCAATGATCTAGAGGAGGGCCTATTAATTATTATTCCTAAAGGTTAGGATTGATAATTATATTTTAAAGATGTTTTATTTAGAATAAAATATATTAAATCTGATTTCAAAAACTTCTTGGACGCTTAATTACTTGTAACCGGTGTTAAAGGTAATTACGCGTGGAAAACCGCATTGACTTTTGGACCAGCGCGAGACAACAGAGTCGTCGCCAGGCGTTGGCCTTTTTCGCCTTGCGTCGAACTTTTTGTCTAGCGCTGACTCCTTTCATTTGCGACAGGAGGTATTTTATTACTAATATGATTTTCTTCGATCCCGTGCTATTTTTCCTATAAATAGGGATTGTATCTCCCCGTTTTCAAAATCATCAACACATAGAATTCTCCTTCTTTCTCTCTGTAAAAGCTAGAAGCTTATTCTTTCTCTCTCTCTCTATTGTTTTTCTAAATCTTTCCTTTTAAAAATACCTCATACATTAGTTCTAGACACACCTAACCAAGTTCAAAGTTGCCTTCGCCCTAGATGTGAAAGTTTGATATTTATGAGGGTTTGGTCCTAAATCTCTATTTCAATTATTCAATTTAATTGTTTATTTTATTATTTTCCTTGAAATTACTAACGTGTGTATTTTGTTATTAGAAAGAGGTACGAGGCATCGAACTAAGTAATTTAATTGTTTTATTGATCTTTTGATATAGAAATCATGCTTATATTATTTTGTTGATTCCTAGTATCATGTTAGGATGTTTTATTGCTTCCTAGTATCATGATTAAGGTTAATAAAAATTTCTAATATCAGGTATGATTATTTTAATGCTTCCTATTTCTTTCCTAATATCATGATATGATCATTTTAGGGCTAAAGCTTAATTTTTATTATTTAGTGACATGCTAGTGTTTGTTATTAATCATGTTAGTATCATGCCTAGATCTAACTATTAATATTATGATCTATTAAAATTATGATTATGATGATGATTATTGTTATGTCGAATTATATGTTTTACGTAATTTGTTAATTAACGAATTATATTCCGTAATTTGTAAATTCAAGAATTATTTAATATAATTTATTAATGTGCGAATTATTTTCCGTAATTTGTTAATTTACGAATTATTTCATATTATTTGTTAATTATCGGATAACTTATATAAAATTTGTTAATATCATATTACTTGACATATATTTTTTTTTGCTTGACCACACCTTTTATGAATGTTTAAATGGAATTTGTACTTGTAATCACGCTTAATAAGATAATTAATAATCTTATTTAGGAAAATTTGATTATAATTCAAGTGATCACCAATAATAGTTGTATTTGTGTATTAAATTCAACCAACATAGATAAACAGGTTTAGGGTAATTCTATTGATTTTGTATTAGTTAGAAAGCGCATATGAATACGGTAAGAATAAAGTAGAGTCCTATTTTTAGCGCATGCTTAATCTCTTTATGTTGGATTTGTACTTTATTCCCGAACTTCCAGTCATGTTTCCTGTCCTATTGGAGTTAACGGTTTTATGGATCGTTAAGGGATGTAACCTCCACTCTGTGAACGGTTTACAAGTTCCTAAAACTTGTTTCCGACTCTTTTACTACATCTTCCTTCCCTTAGGAAATCAACATGCTAAAGTGTATGATCACAGTGGGGCTCAAGTTTGGGGTGGGTTAAAATATTACCTACAACTAATTTTATTTTATTTTATTTGAATAGGTTTGAATCTGATTGACTTTCATTTGATTCAATTAGCTTTGTTGAATACATTTGACTTGAATTCGATCCAAAAGAATTGTTTGAAAGTGTTTGAATCTCATTTAATTCAAAAATCTTTGTTTAACTGTGTTTAACTTTTATTTGATTCAATTAGCTTCGTTGAATACATTTGACTTTCATTCGATTCAAAAAGATTTGTTTGAATGTGTTTGACTTTTATTTGATTAAAAAAAATCTTTGATTCAATGTGTTTCACCTTAAGTTGATTCAATTAGATTCGTCGAATGCATTTGACTTTCATTTGATTCAAAAAGATTTGTTTGAATGTGTACGACTTTATTTATTCAAAAAGCATTGTTTGAATGTGTTTGACTTTCATTTGATTCCAAATGATTTGTTTCAATGTGTTTGACTTTCATTTGATTCAAAAGCTTTGTTTGAATGTGTTTGACTTTCATCTGATTCAATTGGCTTCCTTGAATGCATTTGAATTTCATTCCATTCAAAAGGCTTTGTTTGAATGATTATGCATTTGTTTCAAAAAGATTTGTTTGAATGTGTTTGACTTTCATTTGATTCGAAAAGGTTTTATTGAATGTATTTGACTTTCATTTGATTCAATTAGTTCGTTAAATGCATTTGACTTTCATTTGATTCAATTAGTTCGTTGAATGCATTTGACTTTCATTCGATTGAATAACCTTTGTTTAAATTTATTTGACTTTCATTTGATTCAAAAAGCTTTGTTTGAATGTGTTTGTCTTTCATTATATTCAAAAATCTTTGTTTGAATGTGTTTAACTTTCATCTGATTCAATTAAATTTGTTAAATGCATTTGATTTTCATTCGATTCAAAAATCTTTGTTTGAATGTGTTCGACCTTGTTTTGATTCAAAAAGCTTTGTTTGAATGTGTTAGACTTTCATTTATTTTAATTAGCTTCGTTGAATGCTTTTTACTTTAATTCGATTCAAAAAACATTGTTTGAACGTGTATGACTTTCTTTTGATTCAAAAACCTTTGTTTGAATGTGTTTTTGACTTTCATTTTATTTAAAAAGCTATGTTTGAATGTGTTTGACTTTCATTTGAATCAATTAGTTCATTAAATGCATTTGACTTTAATTCGATTAAAAAACGTTTGTCTGAATGTGTTTGACTTTCATTTAATTCAAAAAGCTTAGTTTGAATATGTTTGACTTTCATTTGACTCAGTTAGCTTCGTTGAAAGCATTTTACTTTCATTCGATTCAAAAAGCTTGTTTGAATGTGTTTCATTTTCATTTGATTCAAAAAGATTTTTTTGAATGTGTTCGACTTTCAATTTATTCGATAAGTTTCGTCGAATGAATTTGACTTTCATTCAATTTAAAACCTTGGTTTTAATGTGTTTAACATTAATTTGATTCAAAAAGCTTTGTTTGATTGTGTTTGACTATTAATTGATTAAAAAGTTTTGTTTGAATGTGTTTGACTTTCATTTGACTTAGAAAGCTTTGTTTGATTTATTTGACTTTTATTTGATTCAATTAGCTTTGTTGAATTCATAGGACTTTCATTAGATTCAAAAAGCTTTGTTTGAAAGTGTTTGACTTTCATTTGATTTATCACTACTACAAAATTGCTCAAAGAGACCCAACATAAGAGACCTGTTAACTACATAACGGGTCTCTTTTAAAAGAGAGACCAATTATCTTACATGATACGTCTCTCGAAAAATTTATGAGACCTTCTATTTAAGATAACCGGTCTCGTTGTGTTTAAAAAAAAATCAAGGTACAATGAGAGACCCGTCCTTTTATATAACAGGTCTCTTGGCCTTATTTTTTTCATTTAAGGTGTCAGAATGACTGTCATTTTGTAGGTCAAATTGAAATTAAACTTTGCACTTCCTTTTCTTTATACTCCATCGCTTGCATGCCCCCTGATCTCTTTCTCATCTCCCTCCTCCCATATCTCTCTCTTCTCCCTCCTCTCTTTTCCTTAATTCTCTCTTATTTCTCATCCCATTTTTAATTTCCTCTATGTTTTTGTCAATTTCAAGTAGTGATCTTCTCTCCGTCATATCATAATTTCAAGATCAATTGTCAAGTTTAATTTGTATTTGTTTTTCTTTTCCGTATGTAAGGGTTGATCTTCATATTTTCGATTTTTCTTAATGAAAATATTATTTTCTTATAATTGTATATAAATTTTGTTCATTTTTAAAATTTTATTACGATTTATCTTCTGGTTATTATAATTGAGTTTTAATTTAGTCTTGTTCATTTTTAAAAATAACAAGTCCAATTTATCTTATTCCATTACAAGGCTCCAACAATAGTGTAGTTAGATTGGGCTCGAAAAGAGCTTTCCAATGATATATTATAAGCTCAATTCCGATGAATTATGAGGAAGTTATGAATTAAATTAGACTTGGCCCAATGATTTTCAAGGTGTCCCAATGATCTAGAGGAGGGCCTATTAATTATTATTTCTAAAGGTTAGGATTGATAATTATATTTTAAAGATGTTTTATTTAGAATAAAATATATTAAATTTGATTTCGAAAGCTGCTTGGATGCTTAATTACCTATAACCGGTGTTAAATAAAATCACGCGCCGAAAAGCTCGTTGACTTTTAAACCAGCGCGAGACGACAGTCGTCGCCAGGTGCTGACCTTTGTCGCCTGGCGTTGGCCTTCGTCGCCAGGGAACGAGCTTGTCGTATGGCGTTGACTCCTGTCGTTTGCGACAGGAGGCATTTTATTCTGAATATGATTTTCATCGATCCTGTGCTATTTTTCCTATAAATAGGGGTCATATCTCCCCATTTTTCAAATCATCAACACCTAGAATTTGCTTTCTTTCTCTCTCTAAAAGCTAAAACCTTTCTTTCTCTCTCTCTATTCTTTTTCTAAACCTTCCCTTTTACAAAATTCCTCATAAATTAGTTCTAGACACACCTAACAAACTTCGAAGTTGCCTTCGCCGTAGACGTGAAAGTTTGACATTTATGAGGGTTTAGTCCCAAATCTCTATTTCGTTTATTTAATTTAATTGTTTGTTTTATTATTTTCCTTGAAATTACTAACGCGTGTATTTTGTTATTAGAAAGAGGTACGAGGCATCGAAATAAGTGATTTAATTGTTTTATTGATATTTTGCTATAGAAATCATGCTGAGATTATTTTGTTGATTCCTATTATCATGTTAGAATGTTTTATTGCTTCCTAGTATCATGTTTAGGGTTAACTAATATTTCTAATATCAAGTATGATTATTTTAGTGCTTTGTATTTCTTTCCTAATATCATATTAGGGATAAAGCTTTAATAATCATATTAGTATCATGCTTAGATCTAACTATTAATATTATGATCTATTGAAATTATGATTTTGATGAAGATCATTGTTGTATCGAATTATGTATTTCGAGTAATTTGTTAATTAACAAATTGTTTTCCATAATTTGTTAATTTACAAATTATTTAACGTAACTTGCGAATTGTTTTCCGTAATTTATTAATTTACGAATTATTTCATGTTATTTGTTAATTAACGAATAACTTATATATAATTTGTTAATATCATGTTGCTTGACATATATTTTTTGTTTTTTCTTGATCACTCCTTTTATGAATGTTTAAATGGAATTTGTTATTGTAATCATGCTTAATAAGAAAATTGATAATCTTATTTAGGCAAATTTGATTATAATTCAAGTGATCACCAATAATAGTTGTATTTGTAGATTAAATTCAACCAACATAGATAAACAGGTTTAGGGTAATTCTATTGATTGCATGTTAGTAAGAAAGCGCACATGAATACGATAAGAATAAAGTAAAGGCCTATTTTTAGCGCATGTTCAATCTCTTTTAGGTTGGATTTGTACCTTCATTCCCAAACTTCCAGTCATGGTTCTATACCTATTTGAGTTAAAGATCTCATGGATCGTTAAGGGGTGTAACCTTCACCCTGTGAACGGTTTACAAGTTCCTAAAACTTGTTGCCGACTCTTTTACTCTAGCTTCCTTCCCTTAGGACGCCACCATGCTTAAGTGTATGATCACAGTTGGGATCAAGTGTTGGATGTCTTAAAATATTCCCTATAGTTTATTGGGGACTCCACTGGGGAGGATTTCTATTTTAATTCCCAAAATTTATTTTTGCAGTTATATAGAATGAGTGGATGAGAGTCGAAAAGTTCTAAGTATTTCATGTGCGTAATTTTGATTGACATAAGCATAAAAAGGTTATCATTGGAAAGACTATTCGTAATTAGTCAAAAACATAGGATTTTTACACGTAAGAATCTAGTTAATTATTTTTCACAACTAAAGTCGAAATAATGTTACGAAAAAAAACTAGAAAATTCAAGAATAGAAAGCTACCGAGGCATGTAGGAATTAACGCTGAGAATTCACGATCCATCTACCCAATCGAACGCTCCAGGCAACGAAGGGTACATCCGAGTTTGTTGAATTCAACAAACCATGGAAGCGAAATTAACTCGCGGGGTCCAATCCACACGCGCCAACCCTCCCAAAGGTAAGGCTTCCGTGGGTGCATCCGGACTCATAATCATTTCCCTTTTTGTCTAACCCATATCCTAAAGTTTAGATAACTAGAGCCATGGTTAGGTTGCAAACTCATTGCATCATGTTGTGACTACTTGACTACTTGTGCATTATTTGCTTGTGCATAACTTACATGTGATTAAACTAATTGTTTGGTTTGACTTATAATTATAAATATGCTTAAATACACTAACCTAGGACTAAAGGATGTTGCTTAATTAATTGATTAATTAATTTGAGCTAATAAATATGTCTAAAATCGAGCCATAGTTCCTTTGAGTCAACCTGGTTTTTTATTCCCGTATACTGCACAAACGATAACTTATTTTAATCATATCCGGAGTTCTAGAAAGAGTTACGAGTCGTACCAACTATGGATCTTTAGCCTCGAGTTTTATCTTTCATTTGGCGGCGGTTTTGTTCAATTTAAAGTCAGAGATAAAACGTTATGACTAAAATACTACAACCTGTCCAGTTTAGTGCACATATATGAGGTCTTAACTTAGTCTTTGTTCGAATCTAGTCACATAGTCTAGTCGCATGTTCATGACATGAGTCTTGAACATATCACTTACACTCACAAATATTCACACACATTTTGTACATAGTCTTTTCACACCATGACCATGTCTCAGGTTCACGCATGAGTCGCTCTTTCCGTCATTTGAGTTGGGGTCCACTTTATTCCAAAAATCTTATATATATTGCCATCTATATCATTTTTTTCACTCTCTACATACTTTTTCCATACCTATCATTCTCCCCTTTCTTTCATTATCTCTTCCCATCTATTGCATGTTGAATAGAGCTTGAGTAAAATATGAAAAACTTACCCCTACTTTCCCTTTCCAGCACATGGTCAAGGAGGGAAGGGCGATTAATGAAGGACAACACCTTTGTTCAAGTACTACTCTTTGACAAACCAATTAGCTGGAAAAGAAAGGCTCAGAACATAATGGCGTCTCAGGAATTAAGAAGGATGTGGCCAACCTAACTGAATTAATGAAGAGTATATCCCTTCAAGTCAATGACCCTTTGAGGAAACAACAAATGGAGCTCATGCAAGAAAGCTTGAGAAAAATATCCAATGACTACAGATTTCAGGGCATTAGCTTGCAAGGGGTCTTGGCGGACAAGGAACTCCACCACAGAAGTTCAATGCCACTGACATCCCTAAGTTTAAAGCAACAGATAATTCCTACTTCCTCTTAAGAGCGTTCGAGACAATAATGAATATTAAGGGGATAGATAAGTAAATTTTTCATACATTGATTTCTTTATCACTTGAAACCGTTTGTCAACAATGGTTCTTTTATCTTGATAAAGAGAAAACCTCTACTTGGGATGCTATTGTAAACACTTTCATTAATAGATATAAATGTAATATTCAAGTCGAAACTGACTATAGACAACTTGAGATGCTACGACAAAAAGAGAATGAAGGCTTTACTTCTTTATTTAACAAGTGGAGGGAAACATCCGCCAACATGGTCGAGGTCCCTACTGAAAAGGAGTCTGTAAGGATGTTCATCAAGAACCTTCAAGACAAGTATTCGAAGCATTTGAAATATCAAAACAACTTGAATGCTTTCAAAACCGTCTATGACATAGGAATTGAAATAGAAGATGACCTTGCAAAGAAAAAAGCTACTTACAATAGCAACAACAGTGGCTAACAAGGAAAGAAGAACGACAATCCTCCTCCTTCCGAAAAGGTCCACTCTAATAACAACGTTAGTACCTTTGATCTCAATGAAGTCTTGGCAATGGATAGTCAAGGGTCTAAAAAGCAACTAAGGAAAGATTTCACTCCTACTAGGATGAGATATGATACTGAATTCTATCAACTCCATGCCAAGGGACTCATTACTCCCATTGGAAGTATTCAAGATCCCGCACCTGAGAAGAGATTGCCTAGTTGGAACTCAGATGCACATTTCAAGTACCATCAAGGTAGGGGTCGTACTACTGAGAGCTGATAGAAGCTAAAAGAGGCCATCTAATACTTGATCGATAATAACAAGCTTTTAATACCTCCAGCTAGTAATAAGACCGAGTGATAATAAGGCATAAGACAACAGGAGAGCTTCAACGAAAAGATTTTGTGACCTTTTTTTCTATTTCTTTTATTCAGCCTTTCCTCAATAAGTCTAGCATAGACACCTTTTATTTTCCTTAGATCTCATTTTGTAGGTTTTTTCCTTTTTACCTTTTACTAAAAATGAGCATTTCTTTTTTTGAATATGATTACTTCATTACATTGCAAAAAATAAAAAAAAAATCCATGTCGAACTAAGCACAAGGTATACCAATGATTTGAGGCACCCTTTGTAGCCTATCATATCATCTTCGCCCTTTCAAATATACAATATTTTTTGGATAAACCACTTTGAGCCTCACATAACGATAGGCCTTTCTTTTTTAAACCCACATCTACTTAACCTTAAGATGGGATAGTGTGCAATTTATGAAAATTTCAAAGAATAAAAGCTTGAGTGATTTTATAAAAATTTCAAAAGAATAAAATAGCAATAAAAGTGTGCAAAAGAGCAAGTGTTCCAATGTCTTTGACACAAACATGTCTTTGATACGAACACATCTCAGATTGCATCTCTTATCGAGTGCTCGGTACCGTGCCTGAGAAACATGAATGCCCTGTAAGTGATAGACCGCATGATAGAGATTGCCCTCACTTATCAAAAAGGTTCAAAATAAAAATAATGCAAAAGCAAAAAAAGAAAAAGAGCAAAAATAAAAAAGAAAGAGCTCAAAAGTGAGAAACCTCAAGCATAATAATACAAAGATTCAAAAGCAAGGTTGCACACCTTAGGGGCTTATCTAGGGTCTTGAGCCTTTATCCCTTTCTTCTTCAACCTTTAGCCTAATCACGTTACAATCCTTAAAAGACCTCTTTGATGTATACACATACTTGTGCGAGGTTCGGCTAGACCTACGTTGGGCCTGATTCCTAACGGATACGTAGGCAACCTCACATCGAGGTGTAGCCGTAATAAAAATGTATTCATATTTACGTTCATAATTGATCATATCTAGGGGATATCCTATGCTCATCCTTATCCATTTTGAACTAGACTTGGGGACTTGATCCCTACATAATTAACTTATGTAGCGTAAAGAGTCACCATTATTTAGCTCTTCTCATAATACTTTCTATAGGGAATATTTCAAGCATTATACAAAACTTGAACCCTACTGTGATCATACACTAACGTACGGTGGAGTCCAAAGGGAAAGAAGATAGAGCAAAAGAGTCGCCAACAAGTTTTAGGAACTTGTAAACCGTTCACGAGGTGAAGGTTACACTCCTTAACGATCCAGGAAATCGTCAACTCCAATAGGTCTGGAACCAAGACTGGTAGTTCGGGGATGAAGGTACAAATCCAACTTAAAAGAGATTGAACCTGCCCTAATAATAGGCCTCTAATTTATTTTTATCGTATTCATGTGCGCTTTCTGACTAACATGCAATCATTAGGTTTACCCTAAACCTGTTTATCTATGTTGGTTAAATATTAATGCACAAATAAAACTATTATTGGCGATCACTTGAATTATAATCAAATTAACCCTAAACAAGATTATTAATTATCTTATTAAGCGTGACTAAGAGTACTAAATTCCCTTTAAACATGCATAAAGGTGTGATTAAGCAATAAAAATAAATATCAAGCAACATAATAATCATAAATAACAATTATGATAACAATTATAAATATAATTATAATAATAATAATAATAATCATGCTAAAGTATAATAATAACAAGATCCTAGACATGATACTAACAAGATTAATAACAAACCCTAGCATGTCATTATGTAATAAAGATCAAATATATA
Organism: Chenopodium quinoa; assembly: GCF_001683475.1. Lineage (NCBI taxonomy): Eukaryota > Viridiplantae > Streptophyta > Magnoliopsida > Caryophyllales > Amaranthaceae > Chenopodium > Chenopodium quinoa. The sequence continues at coordinate 181,256 of NW_018745442.1, forward strand.
GCCCTAACATGATACTAACATGAATATTATGAAAGAAAATAGGAAGCATCACAGGAATCACAATAAAAAATATTTGATATTAGAAATTATAGTTATTACCCTAAAAATGATACTAGGAATCATTGTTGTCATTCAAAACATCAAGCATCCTAACATGATACTAGGAATCATAATAACAACCTAGACAAGATTTCTATATCATAATATCAATAAAATCAATTAAAGCACTTACTTGGGTGCCTCGTATCTTTTTCTAATAACAAAATACATGCGTTAGTAACTTCAAGAAAAATAATAATCAAACAATTAAATTAAATAATTGAAATAAAGAATTAAGAAAGTTTAGACTAGATTTGGGACTAAACCCTCAGAAATATCAAATCTTTCACGTCTAGGGCGAAGGCAACTTTGAACTTGGCTAGGTGTGTCTAGTGCAAATGTATGAGGAATTTTTTATGCAAAAGACTAGATTAGAAAAGAGAGAGAGAGAGAGAGAGAGAGAGAGAGAGAGAGAGAGAGAGAGAGAGAGAGAAAACTAATCAAGAGATTCTTGATGAAAATTGGTGAAAATTGATTATTGATGAGAATTGATGATTGAAAACATAATATTAAGAGGCTATTTATAGAGAAAATAAGTCGGATAGATAAAAAGACAATCAGAGTTTCGACGAGAATAAAACTCGATTAGCGCCAGACGCTGGTCATTAGCGCCAAGCGTTGAAGGTTAGCGTCAGGCGCCAAGCCTTAGCGCCAGGCGCTAATGTTTGTCGTCGGGCGCTAATAATCTGTTTCGCGCGTTTTTGTTTGTATCGTATCTTTTGATCTGGAAGTCTAAATAAGGCATTAAATATGTCGTTGGAAAGCTCTTGAAGTATACTTTACAACCCCAATTAGAAATAAATTAAAATCTTTTGTAGATAAAAAGATATGGCCTAAAACGGGGAAGGGTGTCAGTTTTGGATAGAGTTTCATATCTCATTCATATCTTTTTCGTTATAACTCGGATTTAATATTATAATATATCATTGGAAATATAGTTTAAAGATCTATCCAACTAAGTAAAATTTGGATAAATATTATGAGGCACGAAAATAAAATCTGAATATATTCCACTTCGTACAAAACAAGGATTCTAAAAAGGAGTAGTTTTATTCAATTTCAAACTCTTTGAAACATAATTATCAATCCTAACTCCATTAGGATTTAAAAGAACCTTCTAGAATATTCTAGAAGAATATAATCAATCCTAATAGCTTTAGGGATGATAATTAGTAATAGGCCCTCCTCTAGATCATTGGGCCGCATATAAAAACCAAATCAGGCCTAGTTTTGTATTTTAGCCATAACTTCCTCATTATTCATCGAAATTGGGCATATAATATATCGTTGGAAAGGTCTTTTCGAGCCCCATCCAACTACACTATTATTGGACCCTTATTATGGACCAAACTAAATTGGAATGCACGTTTTTCATAAATAAGGTAACAAAAGAAATATTTTCAAAAATATAAAGAAAATATATTTTAATAAAAATATCCTCTTCACTAGACTTTTCACACTTTTGCTTTGTTCGATAATCAAATGACATGAAAGGTATTCATCACTGGGTTTGGTTTTGGGGAGACACATGAAAGGTATTCATCACAGAAGCCCCCACTTTGACTAAGTTTGCAAAAACGCAAGTTTCGAAAACAAAAGTCAAAGTAGCGATAGGGACGGAGAATGATTCAGAACGTTCTGCGATCCTAAATCATTCTTGTAACGCCGATACCTGCAAACTAGCATTAGTTGAACAGATAAAAGAGTTAAGAAACGCGTATCTTACACCGTCAAAAACACGTCTCTAGAGGTAACCGATTTGTTGTGACGATCTTCCGTAAGGTAGAGAATATTGCCTGAAGACTGCTACGCCTGTAACTGCCTCCAATTTCCGCTGTGATAGTGTTCGAAAAGATCACTTCTTGTTGATCCTTAAAGATGTTATGCCAGTACGTCGGCGCTTTGCTGCTTGTGAACCAGTATGTCAGTGCTTTTGCTGTGATGACAATCCTCTTTTCTTTGGGAGTAGTTGCCAGCACCACTCTTTTATGATGTATGACAATCCGATTTAGGGAAAGTTGTAATGCTTCGTAACAATCCATCATTGGAAATATTGCTACGATGAAGCGGCAATTTGTATCTCGGAAAATTTGCCAAAATCCAATTTTTGGGAAAAGTTGCCAATGCTTCGTAACAATCTGTCATAAAAATTTTGCTGCGATCGACAATCCACATATTGGAATATAACTCTTGAAAGAAATCCACTTTGGAAATATGCTAACGCTATGCGACAATCCTTTTAGGAAAATATTACCACAATTGACAATCCGCATCTTGGAACATTTGCAAAAAAGAGTCGACCGACAATCTTTATCGGGATATTTTGCCACTTACAGAAATGAATGACAATCCACGTTGAGGAACCTTTGCCGAAATATATGATGAATAGAGTCCTACAACAATCCTTTGGGAAATTTTGCCATAGGGAACTAGGTGTATGACAATCCAATCTCAGAAAAATTGTCGGAGATGACAATCCAAACATCAAAAAATTGCCAAACAGAGAATGATCACGACAATCCACGCTTGGAAACTTTGCCATTGATAACTATCCAATCATGAAAAAATTGTCGTTTGAAGAAGATGCGCGACAATCCATATATTGGAAATATTGTTAGTTGGGGAAGACAATCCAATTTTTGGAAAAATTGTTTAAGAAGAATGCGCGACAATCCATATTTGGAAATATGGTCGTTTAAGTGCTTGCTTTTAAACCGATATGTTGGAGCTTGTAATGAGTTAGTGTTTTAGGCGCTTAAGCTAAGTGAGACGATTTTTTTTGTCAGGTCAATCACTTACTACGATTGTAATCGAGCCGACTACTAATCATGTCAATTTGCTTATAGGGGATAACTGGCGTACCAAGGAACCCGAAATCGCTGTATTAGGTCGAAATAACCATTTTGAGAGGCTTCGAGCTCTGTCGCTGCTGAAATATTGCTAGCGCCAAGAATTGGCACTGTCGCCAGACGCTGGGATCTAGCGCTAGGCGCTGAACTCTGTTGCCAGACGCTAGATGTTGTTGCCAAACGACAACCTTGTCGTCTGGTAATGGAGTCGGGTCTTCCCTACTCTACTCTTGTTGCCGTTGTTCCTTGGTTTTGCTCCGAACTTTTAGCTTGGTCGTTTCTTTCAACCAAATCCAGTCAAATATTTTGTAAATTAAAGCTCTTCATCTCTAATTTACTGATCCATGTAAATCCTCTTATCTTGGAGGAATCTCCTGTGTCATATTCGCGGTTTTTTTTTTTAAAAAAAAAGGTCCGGGAATGTCCTTGCTTTCTAGGATGTACCTAAATTTATATTTTTGACTATAGGACTTTGCTAATCTTTCTTTAGAGTTGACCTAAGATTTAGTGTTTCCTGACTCATTGACTTGTCGTGACTCAAGGTATGAACTTGACTCGCTGTGATTGACTCGAGGTTGACTTGACTCAAAGTGTTTGACACATGTGTTAGACTCGTGTGTGCATTGTATTGTGATCGTGGGACTCGAAAATGCAAAAAAGCAAAAAATTTCCGTCATTTTTGTGGAGGGTACTGACTTTCTCCCAAAAAAGAAAGACACGAAAAAGAATGGAAGTGAAGTTTTTTTTTTAAGATGCATGTTGAATGAGCTTAATCCGTTAACGTTGTCTCTCACATTACAAGGATTGTAACATCTTAAACTATACTAGTTGACTCAAAATCATTGGTATATCTTGTGCTTAGTTTGACATGATTTTTTTTTCGCAATGCAATGATCATATGTATGGAAATAATTGCTCATTTTATTTAAAAAGGGGAAAAATCAAAGTCTAAGAAATAAATTCAAGGAGGATGAAGGGTTCCTATGCTAGACTTATTGGGGAAAGGGTTTGAAAAGAAGAAGAAGAAAGCATGAAATCTTGGTGAGAAGCTTGCCTTGTGCATTTGTTTCATCATTACCCTCATTTTTTTTGTTTGTCAATCACATGACTTAAACTCGATTCAACATGCATAGAAGGAAGAAGGTAGGAAGAATGAAGGTTGTGATATGGAGAAAGATGATGTAGAGAATGGAAAGATGATGTAGATGGAGGGATATTAAGAAAATAGGAATAGAATGTACCCCAACTCAAATGACGGAAAAAACCGACTCATGCATGAACCTAAGACATGGTCATGGTGACATATACACAAAGTGTGTGCTAAGACTAGTGAATGTAGGTGATATGTTAAGACTTGTGTCGTGACCATGTGGCTAGACTATGTGACTAGACTCAAGCAAAGACTAAGATAAGACCTCACGTATATGCATTAAGCTGGACAGGCTGTGGTATTTTAGTCATAACTTTTTATCTGTGACTCTGATTGATCATTTATATAAAATTTGTTAATATCATGTTACTTGACATATATTTATTGTTTTTTCTTGACCACAACTTTTATGAATGTTTAAATGGAATTTGTACTTGTAATCACGCCTCTCTCATGCAACAGTCTTGTACCGACTCCCCCAACAAGGGGGCACCCTTGGTAGGCTTCGAAACTCTTCCTCTTTTAGGAGTTGTCTTATGCATATACTAACTCTCTTTTTTTTTTTTTTTTTTTTTTTTTTTTTTTTTTTTTTTTTCAGTCGGGCACTCCAAGAGCTTCTTCCTTGCAACAGCCGGAACCCAAGGCCCGGAGGACGACTGTTGCAAGCTCTCCTGGGTCTTCCAGGAAAACAGTGGCGGCTGAGAAGCAGCCGGCCACTTCTTCTAAAACTCCGGCGGGGCCGCCTAGAAGTATGGACAATTACTTGTAAAAACTTTTACACTTGCTTCCTTCTTGACTAGGTCTAACTTGCTTTTTTACGCTTGATGCAGCCGGCCCTCAGGGGCCTGACTTGGTAGAGGTAGCCAAGTCCATGATCAAAGTAGTTCCTCCATCTGAAAGGGAGGCGGTCAGGGGTGTCGGCACCCTTGACCTTGATGGGATTGCAGGGGTCCTTGCTGACGTATACTTTTTGAGTATTTGAATTCCAGGACGCCTGTTATTTTTTTTGTTTGGAAACTGACGCCTGTTTTTTTTTTTGTACTTAGGCCCTGCTCCGAGTTAACGGCCTTCGCAAGCCGCTTGATCGGAAGAACAAAGAGGTAAAGGCTGCAAAAGCTATGGCCGCCTCTGACTGTGATAAGGCAATGTTTCAAATCGCCCAAAATGAAGTACTGACCATTGATATTCTTTATTATCAGGCGCAGGCTACCGCCGCTGTTGATTATAATTCAAGTGATCACCAATAATAGTTGTATTTGGGCATTAAATTCAACTAACATAGATAAAAAGGTTTAGGGTAATTCTATTGATTGTGTATTAGTTAGAAAGCGCATATGAATACCATAAGAATAAAGTAGAGGCCTATTTTTAGTGCATTCTCAATCTCTTTATGTTGGATTTGTACCTTTATTCCCGAACTTCCAGTCATGGTTCCAGTCCTATTGGAGTTAACGGTCTTGTGGATCTTTAAGGGGTGTAACCTTCACCTTGTGAACGGTTTACAAGTTCCTAAAACTTGTTGCCGACTCTTTTACTGTATCTTCCTTCCCTTAGGAAATCAACATGCTAAAGTGTATGATCAAAGTGCAACTCAAGTGTGGGGTGGCTTAAAATATTACCTACCACTAATTTTATTTGATTTTAATTTTTTGCTCATTTTTTAAATACTATTTTTCCTTTTATTCCTTTTTTCACTTCTTATATGATTGTTAGATCTGATATGTTGATGTATTTTATTTTTTATTTTCATTTTCAATATCGTTTTAATAGTTCTTCAAACATTGGTTCTTGCATTTTGTTCGTTTTTAAAATTTATACTTTTGCATCTCCTGCCAAAACGTTCCTTGTTTTCAAAATTTATCCTTCTATTTTTCTTGCTATTTAATCATCATATAGTTTAGATCCGTATGTCATAATTTTTTCTATTAAAATTAAAGATCTCTTTTTTTATTTTCATATGTTTTAACTTTTTTTTGGTTAAATTTTTGATGATTTCTTCGTTTGGTTGATTATTTATCTTTTCTTTTAAAACTTGATATTTTATCTCTTATTTCTATTGGTATAATTTTTCTAATTTATTTTTCTAGAATCTAATTTTAGTTTTTTTTATTACTGTATCTATATTTGTGGTTACTGGTAAATTTCTACAAGTTTGAAGGGAGAAACTGGCGATTAAAGATCATTGAAGCTAGAAGTTATCATTTACGGATTTTTTTTTTTTTAATTTTTGTGTATTGGAATTTCATTGTTATCTGTACTATGTTTGTAATTTTTGGGATATTTGATATTCAAGAATTATTTTTGTACTTTGTATTTAATAATGAAAAAACATTTTAAATAAGTAACATTTATAAATTGTTATTATAATTTTAAAAATTAAATTAAAAAAGCTATTTTTTTTATTTTAAATAAGACCCGAGAGACCCGTTAAGCTAAATAAGCGGTCTCAACTTTCTCAAAAAGAGAATGCCTATCTTCAGTAGGTAGTCTCTCTTTTTCATAAAAGAGAGACTGCCTATCTTCAATAGGTGGTCTCAGTTTTTTCATTCTAGAGACCGCCTTTAGTCAAGCAGTCTCTTTGCAAAAGAGACCTCTTAGCTAATGACCGCTTCTAAGGCAGTCTCTTTGGGTAATTTGGACGGGTCTCTTTGGCCTATTTTGTAGTAGTGTATAAAGCTTTGTTTGAATGTTTTTGCCTTTCATTTGATTCAATTAGCTTTGTTTGAATGTGTTTGATTTTAATTTAATTCAAAAGGCTTTATTTGCATGTGTTTGACTTTCATTTGATTAGCTTCGTTGAATGCATTTGACTTTCATTCGATTCAAAAAGCTTTGATTGAATTTGTTTGACTTTCAATTGATTCAAAACACTTTGTTTGAATGTGTTAGACTTTCATGTGATTCAAAAAGCTTTGTTTGAATGTTTTTTTACTATTATAGACACCCAAATGTGTCTTCCCAAAACCAAAACCATTGATGAATACCTTTCATATCATTTGATTGTCTAACAAAGTGAAAGTGTGGAAAAACTAGTGATGAGGATCTTTTTATTAAAATATTTATTTTTTGTTTTCAAAAATATTTCTTTTCTTACCTTATATATGAAAAATAGCCAGTCCAATTTAGTATATTCCATGATAAGGTTCCAACAATAGTGTAGTTGGATTGGGCTCGAAAAGAGCTTTCCAATGATATATTATCAGCTCAATTTCGATGAATTATGAGGAAGTTATGAATTAAATTAGATTAGGCCCAATGATTTTCAAGGTGTCCCAATGATCTAAAGGAGGGCCTATTAATTATTATTTCTAAAGGTTAGGATTGATAATTATATTTTCAAAATGTTTTATTTAGAATAAAATATATTAAATCTGATTTCGAAAACCACTTGGATTTTAATTACCTATAACCAGTGTTAAATAAAATTAAGTGAGGAAAATCTCGTTGACTTTTGGACCAGCGCGAGACGACAGTCGTCATCAGGCGCTGACCTTCGTCGCCTGGCGTTGGCGTTCGTCGTCTGGGAACGAGCTTTTCGTCTGGCGCTGACTCTTGTCGTTTGCGACAAGAGGTATTTTATTCTGAATATGATTTTCATGGATCCTGTGCTTTTTTTCCAATAAATAGGGGTCATATCTCCCCGTTTTTCAAATCATCAACACCTAGAATTTTCTTTCTTTCTCTCTCTAAAAGCTAGAACCTTATTATTTCTCTCTCTCTATTCTTTTTCTAAACCTTCCCTTTTACAAAATTCCTCATATATTAGTTCTAGACACACCTAACCAAGTGCAAAGTTTGCCGTGGATGTGAAAGTTTGAGATTTATGAGGGTTTGGACCCAAATCTCTATTTCAATTATTTAATTTAATTGTTTGTTTTATTATTTTCCTTGAAATTACTAAAACGTGTATTTTGTTATTAGAAAGAGGTACGAGGCATCGAAATAAATGATCTAATTGTTTTATTGATATTTTGCTATAGAAATCATGCTTAGATTATTTTGTTGATTCCTATTATCATGTTAGAATGTTTTATTGCTTCCTAGTATCATGTTTAGGGTTAACTAATATTTCTAATATCAAGTTTGATTATTTTAATGCTTCCTATTTCTTTCCTAATATTATATTAGGGCTAAAGCTTTGATCTTTATTGTTTAGTAACATGTTAGGGTTTGTTAATAATCAAGTTAGTATCATACCTAGATCTAACTATGAATATTATAATCTATTGTAATTATTATTATGATGATGATCATTGTAGTATCGAATTAAGTATTTTGAGTAATTTGTTAATTAACAAATTGTTTTCCGTAATTTGTTAATTTACGAATTATTTAACGTAATTTATTAACTTGCGAATTGTTTTCCGTAATTTATTAATTTATGAATTATTTCATGTTATTTGTTAATTAACGAATAACTTATATATAAGTTGTTAATATTAAGTTGCTTGACATATATTTATTGTTTTCGCTTGATCACACCTGTTATGAAATGATTAAATGGAATTTGTTATTGTAATCACACTTAATAGGAAAATTAATAATCTTATTTAGGAAAATTTGATTATAATTCAAGTGATCACTAATAATAGTTGTATTTGTAAATTAAATTCAACCAACATAGATAAACACATTTAGGGTAATTCTATTGATTGCATGTTAGTCAGAAAGCACACATGAATACGATAAGAATAAATTAGAGGCCTATTTTTAGCGCATGTTCAATCTCTTTTAGGTTGGATTTGTAATTTCATTCCCAAATTTTCAGTCATGGTTCTAGACCTATTGGAGTTAACGATCTCATGGATCGTTAAGGGGTGTAACCTTCACCCTGTGAACGTTTTATAAGTTTCTAAAACATGTTGCCGACTCTTTTACTCTAGCTTCCTTCCCTTAAGACGCCACCATGCTTATGTGTATGATCACAGTGGGGATCAAGTGTTGGATGTCTTAAAATATTCCCTACAGTTTTTTGGCGACTCCACTGGGCAGGATTTCTATTTTAATTCCTAAAATTTATTTTTGTAGGGATATAGAATGAGTGGATGAGACTAAAAAAGTTCTAAGTATTTCATGTGCGTTATTTTGATTGACATTATTGGCATAAGCATAAAAAGGTTATCATTGGAAAGACAATCTGTAATTAGTCAAAAAAATAGGATTTTTACCCGTAGGAATATAGGGAAATATTTTTCACAACTAAAGTCGAAATAATGTTACGAAAAAAACTAGAAAATTCAAGAATAGAAAGCTACCGAGGCATGTAGGAATTAATGCTGAGAAAATAGCGGCAGCGCCAAATGATGGCGTTGTCGCCTGGCGATAGTGCAAGCGTTTGTCAAAGACGCTATTTTCTCTCGCCGAATTCTTCCAATACCGAGCCAAAAATCTACCTTTTTGTTTCGACTAGTTTTCTAGTATTGTTTGCTCAGTTTTACTTCCTGATTGAGTTTTTCCCTTTTTTTTTGAAACCTATATGTGTTCTACATATGGCCATAACCCTCTGGGAATTCAGGATCCATCTACCCAATCAAACGCTCCAGGCAACGAAGGGTACATCCGAGTTTGTTGAATTCAACAAACCCAGCGAGTTTAACTCGCATGGTCCCATCCACACGCGCCAACCCTTCCAAAGGTAAGGCTTCAGCGGGGTGCATCCGAACTCATAATCATGTCCCTTTTTGACTAATCCATATCCTAAAAATTAGGTAACTCATTGCATCATGTTGTGACTACTTGACTACTTGTGCATTATTTGCTTGTGCATAACTTACATTTGATTAAACTAATCGTTTGGTTTGACTTATAATTATAAATATGCTTAAATAAACTAACCTAGGAATAAAGGATTTCTCTTAATTAATTGATTAATTAATTTTAGCTAATAAATATGTCTAAAATCGGGTTATAGTTCCTTTCAGTCAACCTGGTTTTTTATTCCCGTATACTGCACACACGTCAACTTATTTTGATCATATGGGTCTTTAGCCCCGAGTTTTATCTTTCATTTGGCGGCGGTTTTGTTCAATTTGAAGTCACAGATAAAATGTTATGACTAAAATACTACAACCTGTCTAGTTTAGTGCACATATATGAGGTCTTAACTTAGTCTTTGTTCGAATCTAGTCACATAGTCTAGTCGCATGGTCATGACACGAGTCTTGAACATATCACTTACACTCACAAATATTCACACACATTTTGTACATACTCTTTTCACACCATGACCATGTCCCAGGTTCATGCATGAGTCGCTCTTTCAGTTATTTGAGTTGGGGTCCACTTTATTCCTAAATTCTTCTATATATTCCCATCTATATCATTTTTTCACTCTCTACATACTTTTTCCATACCTATCTTTCTCCCCTTTCTTTCATGATCTCTTCCCATCTATTGCATGTTGAATAGAGCTTGAGTCAAAAATGAAAAACTTACCCCTACTTTCCATTTCCATAGTGTTTCGGGGTTTTCTGATGTCCTGCGGGAGAGTTACAATTCTGAGACTGGAACCGGACGCCTGTACCTGCAAAATAACGGAGACTCCTGGGAGCTCCGCCTCCAACGGTCAAGTTAGTACCTGATTAAGGAGTAATTAATGCGGAAATTAAAGTAATAAGGTCTCTCTAGGTGAGAGTGTTTAATGTTGGTAATCTGCTTTGTTAGCGAGATCAGCCGGTTATTAGTGTGTCCCGTAACGTTTCTGTTCTGTTTTTTTTCCTTAATGAGGATTAAGGGAGGCATTTATAACCTTGGGAAACGTGCCCATCCTAGGTTTAGGTAAACCTAGGGCTGATTGGGCTTCCCTCGGAAGTTGGGCCTGGGTGGCCGGTTTCTCCATTAGGTATGGAGTATGCCACATGTTGTGACATAACAGGTCCAAGGTGGACAAATAAGCGCGTGCCACGTGGCAAGCCCTGACAGTTCCAACAAGGGGACACTTGGCAGGTCCTGATTGGCCCACGTGGCGCATTCCGATTGGTAGGAGCAAAATCCCCTAATCATTTGCCCCTCACAGGTGGCACGTGATTGGTCACGTGTTACCTGTGACAGGTGTCGCACTGTAACGGGCGACGGCCTGCTACAGGTGTCAGTCGGCGAATGGACGAGAGATTTTCCCGCCCAAATTTTGAATTCTGGAAGTGACCCTTCGCCTTCTCACTTCGCCTATATAAGGGAGAGTTGCCTTGAGTCATTTTCACACTTTGAGAACTATTTGAGAACTATTTGAGAACATTCGGACCCGTGAACTTGCTCTGACATTTTGGACTTTTTCTGCCTACCGCCTGTTCTGACAAGCCGACTGCACCGGATTTCCAGAACTTCATCAACCGTCACTCGTTCAGGTAACTCAGTTCTCTTACTCTTAATTTTCTTTTTATTTTTTGAAATGGCACCACGGAAGCACACGACACGACCTAAGTTAGTGATCAGCCGGTCACCGGGGACGGCTGAATCTAGGACTAGGAGTGCCGCCTGCCCTTTTCTGGACCCATCTTTGCCCTTTATACAAAGTCCGACTGTATTTGTGTCTATGCAGAACGTGATGGCCAGAACAAAAAAGACTGCTATGATCTCAAACTCGGACGGCTCCTCCCAAAGGGTGCTCATTAGTGAAACATCTGACCAGGCGCCAGATGTAGAAGTGAAACGAGGCGGCTGCCAAGCCGACAGTTCTGAGGGAGGGGTCAAGGTGGTCCCTTCCCATTTCACCGTTGATATGTCTAATTTTCCTCCTGCTCCTTCTAAGGGAGAGGAGGCGGGCCCCTCTGGGAGAGGGGAGGAGTCGTCCTCTTCGGACTCGTCAGAGGACGAGTCCGAGTCCAGCTCTTCTGGCCACGCTTCTCCAGGCTCAGAAGAAAGAAACAGCCGCCTACAACAGGCGAGGCTTTCTCATGCAGTTGAGAAGGGGGGCAATTGGGCGGAGCCGTCCGCCTCTTACAGAGAGGAAAACACCCCCTACTACTGCACGGTACCCCGGGGCCGGATCGCAGCCATGCAAGACAAAGTGGAGAGCTTTATAGCTAACCACAGAATGGGCCCCGGATTTTTACTGTTCGTGCCGGATCCAGAAGACACTGTCGTCTGGCCGGCTGGTACCAGCTATGATGACGGCTGCTTTGGCTGCTATGTGGCAGCCATCAAAGCTGGACTGCGCTTCCCATTACATCCGGCTGTTCATCGGATTTTAGATGGGTATGATTTGGGGTTATGGCAGTTAGCCCCCAACTCTTGGGTAAACGTACTCGGCTATGTGGCCGGGTGCGAAATGTACGGGGTGGAGCCAAGCTTTGAGGCTTTCGCCCACATGAACTATCTCAGCCGGACCCCTAAGTCGGGAGGTACCGGCTGGTATCAATTAACAAGCCATAGGGGCTACCTCATGACGAGAGGTAAGGCGAACAAATGGAAGGATTGGCGGAACACCTTCCTTATCATCGAGGGTTCAGACACGGAGCTGAACAAACGCTTTAACAAGTGGAATAGGGATCCGCCTCTTCTCGCAGGCGGCCGAAGCATGCCGCCTGTTCCCCCAAAGGCTAAAAAAGAGATCCTAGACAAAGGACTCTTCAAAGTAGAGACTAGGGTGAACTCTACTTCAGGGGTACGAGAGCAAGTACCCCTAAACTGCGTCCCGAGCTTCAAGTGGCTCTATGACGAGTACTTTTTGGCCGCCTGTGGCCTCAGCAGTCGGTGCTCTAGAGGTAGCCGGCCTGACAAATACTCTGTTTTTTCACGCCTTGTTTACTTGGGATTTTTACTAACTTTGCTGTTTATTTTTTGCAGCTGACGCCATGAGTAAAATAACAGCATCCAAGACTGCGGCGGCCATGTTGCGGGCCTCTCTCATGCAACAGTCTTGTACCGACTCCCCCAACAAGGGGGCACCCTTGGTAGGCTTCGAAACTCTTCCTCTTTTAGGAGTTGTCTTATGCATATACTAACTCTCTTTTTTTTTTTTTTTTTTTTTTTTTTTTTTTTTTTTTTTTTTTTTTTTTCAGTCGGGCACTCCAAGAGCTTCTTCCTCGCAACAGCCGGAACCCAAGGCCCGGAGGACGACTGTTGCAAGCTCTCCTGGGTCTTCCAGGAAAACAGTGGCGGCTGAGAAGCAGCCGGCCACTTCTTCTAAAACTCCGGCGGGGCCGCCTAGAAGTATGGACAATTACTTGTAAAAACTTTTACACTTGCTTCCTTCTTGACTAGGTCTAACTTGCTTTTTTACGCTTGATGCAGCCGGCCCTCAGGGGCCTGACTTGGTAGAGGTAGCCAAGTCCATGATCAAAGTAGTTCCTCCATCTGAAAGGGAGGCGGTCAGGGGTGTCGGCACCCTTGACCTTGATGGGATTGCAGGGGTCCTTGCTGAGGTATACTTTTTGAGTATTTGAATTCCATGACGCCTGTTATTTTTTTTGTTTGGAAACTGACGCCTGTTTTTTTTTTTGTACTTAGGCCCTGCTCCGAGTTAACGACCTTCGCAAGCCGCTTGATCGGAAGAACAAAGAGGTAAAGGCTGCAAAAGCTATGGCCGCCTCTGACTGTGATAAGGCAATGTTTCAAATTGCCCAAAATGAAGTACTGACCATTGATATTCTTTATTATCAGGCGCAGGCTACCGCCGCTGTTCGGGCTCAGTTAGAGGCGGCCCAGAAGAAGAATGACGAGCTGGAGGCGACCATCACAAATCTTAAGGTCGAGCTGAAACCTCTTCGCCTAAAAATGTACTCTTACGAAGCCATGGAGAAATCCTTGGCAAGCGTAAAAGAACGCCTGGTGAGCCAAGAGAAGAGTCTTACCCAAGAGCTCTCGGAAAAGGCCGAGCAAGAGAAGAAAGAGCTCGTCCGGGAGATGATGGAAGACTCTGCTCAAATCCAGCGCATGACCTGGGGCCGCCTGTTCCCCAATGCCGACTTTGCCTCTTGGGAAAGAACGTACCGCCAGTGTTCGGAAACATATAATCAAGAGATCCTGGCGGCTGCTGAAGAAGAGGCGTTGGGAGAAGCGTTGGAGGAGGAGGAGGAGCCGGTTGTGGCGCTTGTGCCACTTGGGGGTAAGGCATCAAAAAAGGATGCAGCTGAAGCCGAGTCCAGCAAGAAGAGTGCTGACCAGGCGGCAGCTGCTAATACTGAACTGCCCCCTTCTTAAGCTTAATGTATTCTTTCCACGGCCTGCGTGTCGTTTGCTTTGTATTTACCTGGCCAGGGGGCCGGGGCTTTGAATATTTTGCTGGTCTTTAATGACCGGCTTATTTTTAATAAATTTTTGTTTGCAATGAATTTTTGTTTGCTTCAAATTTGTCCAAGTATTCCATATCTAATATCCCATTGTTCACTAGACCGACTATTGTACATGGCCGAACGTTGCAGACAGGTACAGATAGTTAGTACGCCGCCTATGCCCCTGGACGACTGGTTGTCTGTTTCCAGGATAGACGATCAGTCGGCCATTTATTCAATCGGTATTCGAACTATTTTGTCTGGATCCTTTTTAGGCAGGCGTGCCTGTCTTTTTGTAATTTTAACCAAGTAGGAAAGTGGTCTGACCTAGTAAATAGAGTATTACCTAGTCGCCAAGGAATTGAGTAGTAAAGATAACAAGCGGCGGGTACCGGTTGTTTCCCTTTATTGCCAATGTTGTTGCTTTTAACTCATAATTTGTTAACCTAGCAAGAGTAGTGGTTGAGAGCCCCTGTTTATTAAAAACAGGCGGACGACTCATACCTTTTAGGCTCCATACTAAGTTTGAGTGACTATTAAGTTAACATAGGAGTTACTTAGTCTTCGTCACAATCTAGATTGAGTAGTAGAGGTACCAGGCGGCGGATGCCGGCTGATCCCCTTGATTTGCCAACGTTTGTTGGCTATTAACTCAATAGGTTACCTAGTAGGAAATAGGGGTTTGAGTGCCCCTGTTTGTTAAAAACAGGCGGACGACTCAAACCTTTTATGTTCTATACCAAATTTGAGGGAGTGACTATGAGTTAACGTTGGAGTTACTCAGTCGCCGTCACTTTTGTTTGAGAAGTAGAGGTACCAGGCGGCGTAGGCCGGCTAGACCCCTTGATTCGCCAATGTTTGTTGGCTATTAACTCAATAGGTACCCCCTGCATTTATCCCAAGTAATACAGGCGGTCATCTGACTCAGATGTCAACTGCTACCACTGGTTTGGTTAGTGATAGAGTTATCCTTGTCTCAAAAACGGCTACGTGGTTGCCCTTGGGGACAGTCGTATAGGTTCCGTGTAATTAGTTTATAGAACAATGTTCCACCCAAAAGGGAGCTGCTCTCTGCGACGAATTTCATCCGGAGGGATGCCGTCGGACGCCTGCTATGATGTTGGGACAGGTCGTATTAGTTTTGTAGATTTGATCAGTTGG
Organism: Chenopodium quinoa; assembly: GCF_001683475.1. Taxonomy (NCBI): domain Eukaryota; kingdom Viridiplantae; phylum Streptophyta; class Magnoliopsida; order Caryophyllales; family Amaranthaceae; genus Chenopodium; species Chenopodium quinoa. Next base: position 196,726 of record NW_018745442.1, read on the forward strand.
CTTGGCGCCTGGTCTGATCATTCGGCCTGTGGCCTTGGTAAGTTCTTGGTGAACGTTGGTGCTAAATAAAAGGAGGGTAGCCGCCTGTTAGGCACAGGGTCGGCCAGGCCCTAATCTTTTTAGCTAAGTATTAGGGGGGTGGCTATGTGTTTGGAACCAGTCGGCCATCTTCTTATGGAGAGTAGTCGACTATATGCCCAGGCGACATGCCCCTATTGTGAGTGAAAATACTCAATGGAGAGTAGCCGACTGTAAAGGTACAGACGGCATGCCCCTCTGAAGATAGAGTGTAAAACTCAATGGAGAGTAGCCGACTGTAAAGGTACAGACGACATGCCCCTCTGAAGATAGAGTGTAAAACTCAATGGAGAGTAGCCGACTGTAAAAGGTACAGACGGCATGCCCCTCGTAATACAAAATTGAATAGTAAGTGCAAACTTTTATTAAGTAGCTCTTTACTTTACATCATTCAAAAGAAATATTTTTTAAGATTATCTACATTCCAAGTTCGAGGCAACGGTTGTCCGTCTGGTGTTTCCAGACGGTAGGTACCGTCCCTGACTTCCTCATAGATTCGGTAGGGTCCTTCCCAGTTGGGAGTTAGTTTGCCAGACTCATTAGCCCTACCAACTGCTTCCATTTTTCTAAGTACAAAGTCCCCTACTTTGAGTGGACGCCTGTGTACTTTTTTGTTGTATGATCTAGTCATTCTCAGGCGATAGATCTCATGGCGCAAGACAGCATTGCCCCTTTTTTCAGGAAGTGAGTCTAATGCCAGGCGCATGGCTTCCCAGTTTGCCTCTTCGTCATATAGCATTACTCAAAGAGTCGGCTCGTAGTGTTCTATTGGAAGAACAGCTTCCGCACCATAAGTTAGGAGGAATGGAGTTTCTCCAGTCGCCCCTTTTTCAGTCGTCCTAATGGCCCAGAGAACATGTGGTAGTTCATCCGCCCATAGGCCGCCTGCTCGTTCAATCTTTTTCTTGAGACCGTCTGAGATGATTTTATTAAAGGCTTCCACCTGGCCGTTTGCTTGTGGACGGCCGACAGATGCAAAGTAGTTTGCAATTCCTTGGTCACCCAACCAGCGTTTGAGAACAGGCGTCTCAAATTGGGGACCATTATCAAAAACCATAGACATGGGAACCCCGAACCGAGTGATGACATTTTTCCAAATGAATGAAATTACATCTTTCGTCTTGATTCCCTTTACCGCCTCCGCCTCTACCCATTTAGTGAAGTAGTCAACGGCAACAAGTATGTACCTTCTGCCGCCTGTAGCAGGCGTATATGGACCCAGAATGTCCATGCCCCACTTAGCAAACGGTAGTGGGCTGTGAATGGTAGTGAGGTCAGTAGCCGGACGGTGAATTAGTTTGCCAAACCTTTGGCACTTGTCACATTTTTTCACCATCTCCATTGCATCTGCTTCAAAGTAGGCCAAAAGTAGCCCTGCCGCCTTGCCCTTTGAGCAAGCATCCTACCACCTATATGCGAAGCACAGTAACCAGAGTGAAGATCATCTAGTATCTCTCGTCCCTTTTCTGGAGTAACACACTTTAAGAAGGGTTGAAGGTACCCCCTCTTGTGAAGTTCTCCCTTAATCATTTCAAAACAAGTGGCTCGTTTTTTCAGTGCTGCCGCCTGTTGAGGATCATCCGGTAGTGTACCGTTTGTCAGATATGCCCTGATTGAATCCATCCAGGTTGAGCTTCTGTCTAGGATTCCAATAGGGTTTTCCTCGATGCTTCTCTTCTCCATTACTTCCCAAAAAACAGTTCGAGGAGTATCAGAGGAGGCGGATGATGCTAATTTTGACAGCGCATCCGCCTGGTTGTTTTCTGATCTCGGCACTTGGATCAGATGGAAATCCTCAAGGGAGCCGACTGCTTGTCGGACCGCCTGTAAATACTTGATCATGGCCGGATGGGTTGCTTCGTATTCGCCATTGTACTGACTCACTATCAATTGTGAATCGGAACAGGCGTCTATTTTTCTTGCCCTGCCGCCTTGCACATGCGGATCCCGGCTAGTAAAGCTTCATATTCTGCCTCATTGTTTGAAGCCTGAAAACTGAAGCGTAGAGCATACTCAAACCTGTCGCCCTCTGGCGACTGACATATGACGCCTGCTCCACAACCATTAGAAGTAGAGCTTCCGTCCACATATACCTTCCATACTTGGTCTGGAACTTGAGAGTCAGGAGGACGAGTCATCTCTACAATAAAGTCAGCAAAGGCTTGCCCCTTCACTGCTTTTCTAGGCTCGAAAGTAACTTCGAGGCTCTGTATTTCTATGGCCCATTTGATCATTCGGCCTGACGACCCATGATGGTCAGCGGCCGCTTGATAGGTTGGTCTGTATACACGACGACTGTATGTGCCAAAAAGTAGGGCTTCAATTTTTTAACAGCCATGAAGAGTGCAAGACCAAATTTCTCCACTAGGGATACCTCAACTCGGCATTTTTCAGTACGTGACTGACAAAGTAGACCGGGAGCTGACAACCGTCCCTTTCAGCAAGGAGAACAGCGCTTAACGCATGATCAGAGACGGCCAGTACATGTAGAGAACCTCTTTGGGCAAAGGGCTGACCAGCCTCGGCAAGGAATGCAAGTGAACTTTTAATTTCTGGAAGGCGGCCTCAGCATCCGGCCCCCATTCAAACCTTGCCTTTTTCTTAATTTCCTGGAAAAAGTATAGGCATTTGTCGCCTGATCGGCTTAGAAATCTTCCCAAGGCCGCCAGACAACCTGTTAACTTCTGAACCTCTCGGATGGTACGAGGCGACTGCATGTCAATGACCGCCTCCACCTTCTCAGGGTTCGCTTCTATTCCTCTCTGATTGATAAGGAATCCGAGAAATTTCCCAGACTCAACTCCAAATACACATTTCTTGGGATTGAGCATGACATGGTGCCGCCTGAGTGTGGCGAAAGTTTCTCGGAGGTCCGACAGATGATCTTTCTGAAGTTTAGTTTTGACAATCATATCATCAATATATGCCTCGACGTTTCTCCCAATCTGATCAAAGAACACTGTGTTTATCATTCGTTGGAAGGTAGCCGGGGCATTCTTAAGACCAAACGGCATGACCGTGTAACAGTATAACCCCTGATCAGTGACGAAGGCCGTCTTCTCCTGATCTTTCTTCCATAAGGGAATTTGATGGAAACCAGAATAGGTGTCCATGAAACTCATCAAGGCATGGCCGGCTGTTGAGTCGACCAGTTATCAATTTTAGGCAGAGGGTAGCTGTCTTTGGGGCACGCCTTGTTTAAGTCTGTGTAGTCTACACACATTCGCCAGGTGCCATTCGGCTTTTTAACAAGCACCACATTTGCAACCCAGTCTGGGAAGTAACATTGCCGAATGAACCCTGCATCAAGTAATTTTTTAACTTCGGCGGCTGCCGCCTGACTTCTTTTCTTCGCCATGGTTCCGCTTTCTTTTGCCGTACCGGCTTCTTTTTCAGATCCACGGCGAGTTTATGTACCGCCAGATCAGGACTAATGCCTAGCATTTCATGGACTTCAAATGCAAAGATGTCCTTGTATTCTTTCAATAGGTTGTGAAAATCGTCACCAAGTTTCTCAGAGCAGTCGTCCCCAACTTTGACTGTTCGGTCAGGACGTGAGTCGTCTAGATCAGGTCCGCATGCTCACCAGCCGGCTGAGGCGGAACTCATCCGGCCGCTCCTCTGCCAATGATTGCTATTTTCTTGCTTTTCTCGCGGACTCTGTCAGGGACGCCTTTCTCTTTTTGCCGCCTGCTTCTTTGAACAGGCGCACTCTCCTTGACATTGTCAAGGTCTGTTTTTTTTCACCACTTGACCCAGTGGCCATAACAGTGGGCTTGACATCCGAGAGATAGCACTCTCGGGCCATCCTCTGATCTCCCCTTAGAGAGCCGACTGTTCCATTATCCCTCTCAAACTTGAGCAACATAAGAGACGGGATTATAACAGCCTTGGAATTATTCAGGGTTGGTCGACCCAGAATCATGTTGTAGGCCGAGAGTTCCTCTACTACTAGGAACCGGACTACCATGTGTCGTCCTTCCCCTTTTTCGCCCAGGCGAATGGGTAAATCTACTCGTCCCAGTGGGTGGACGACTCCTCCTCCAAACCTATTAAAGGGTGGGAGGCCGGATGTATGCAGTCAGTCTGATATTTCAGTTTCGACAGAACATTTGCTGCTGATGAGATCTGAGGAGCTCCCGGTTCTATGAGGATTTCGGCCAACTCTCTGGTTGGCCACTTTACATTCAATAACGAGAGGGTCGTCATGCGGCCCCCTTACCCCTCCTAGATCCTCTTCAGTGATGACAATCTCAGGAAATGTATATTTGGACGGCCGTTCTTGGTGAACGGAATTTACATCTAACCGCCTTATATTATCTTTGTTGCCCCTAATAGTGGGGCCGCCTCCTGAGAAGCCGCCTGCAATGGTGTAGACGACTGCATCATCTGTATCGGAGCTGTCGGCCTGTTGATTCTTTTTGGCCGACAGCTTTTTTGAGGAAGTGTTCCCCGTAGATTTCTTGACATAAGTGTCAAGATCACCTTGCTCAGCCAGGCGGTCTAGGTACCGCATGAGACTGATGCAGTCATTGGTGTGATGACCAACGTCATCATGATAAGCACAAATTTTATCTTGGTTCCGGTTGTTTGCAGAACCCTTCATGGGGACCGGCTTCTCAATTGAGATCCGTCCCTTGATTTCTTTTAGGATAAACTGGTTATCCTTGTTAAACGCATACTTTGGGGAGTATGGTTTGAATTCTTTTTTCTTTTTCT
>NW_018745442.1:201622-279619 GCF_001683475.1 Chenopodium quinoa
GTGGCGCATTCCGATTGGTAGGAGCAAAATCCCCTAATCACATAGCACTTGGTCAAGGAAGGAAAGGCGATTAATGAAGGACAACACCTTTGTTCAAGTACTACTCTTTGACAAACCAATTAGTCGGAAAAGAAAGGCTGAGAAGATAATGGCGTCTCAGGAATTAAGAAGGTTGTGGCCAACCTAATTGAATTAATGAAGAGTGTAGCCCTTCAAGTCAATGACCCTTTAGGAAACAACAAATGGAGCTCATGCAAGAGAGCTTGAGAAAAATATCCAACAGATTCCAGGGAATTAGCTAGAAAGGGCTCTCGGTGGACAAGGAACTCTTCCGCAGAAGTTTAATGCCACTGACATCGCTAAGTTCAAAGCAACAGATAATCCCTACTTCCACTTAAGAGTGTTCGAGACAATAATGAATATTAAGGAGATAGATAAGTAAATTTTTCATACATTGATTTCTTTATCACTTGAAACCGTTTGTCAACAATGGTTCTTTTCTCTTGATAAGAGAAAACCTCTACTTGGGATGCTATTGTAAACACTTTCATTGATAGATATAAATGCAATATTCAAGTTGAAACCGACTATAGACAACTTGAGATGCTAAGACAAAAAGAGAATGAAGGCTTTACGTCTTTACTTAACAAGTGGAGGGAAACATCCGCCAACATGGTCGAGGTCCCTACTGAAAAGGAGTCTATAAGGATGTTCATTAAGAACCTTCAAGACAAGTATTCGAAGCATTTGAAATATCAACAAAACTTGAATGCTTTCAAAACCGCCTATGACATAGGAATTGAAATAGAAGATGACCTTGCAAAAAAAAAAAAGCTACTAACAATAGCAACAACAGTAGCTAGCAAGGAAAGAAGAACGACAATCCTCCTCCTTCCGAAAACGCCCACTCTAGTAACAATGTTAGTACATTTGATCTCAATGAAGTCTTGGCCATGGATAGTCAAGGGTCTAAAAAAACAACTAAGGAAAGATTTCACTCCTATTGGGATGAGCTAGGATACTGCATTCGATAGACTCCATGCCAAGGGACTCATTACTACCATTGGAACTATTCAAGATCCCGCACCTGAGAAGAGATTTCCTAGTTGGAAGTCAGCTGCACATTGCAAGTACCATCAAGGTAGGATTCGTACTACTAAGAGCTGATGGAAGCTAAAAGAGGCCATCCAATACTTGATCGATAATAACAAGCTTCACATACCTCCAGCTAGTAAGAAGACCAAGTGATAATAAGGCATAAGATAAGAGGCGACCTTCAACGACAAGATTTTGTTACCTTTTTTTCTATTTCTTTTATTCAGCCTTTCCTCAATAAGTCTAACATAGGCACCTTTTATTTTCCTTCGATCTCATTTTGTAGGTTTTTTCCTTTTTAGATTTTAATAAAAATGAGCATTTCTTTTCTTGAATATGATTACTTCATTACATTGAAAAATAATAAAAAAAAAAATTTCCATGTCGAACTAAGCACAAGGTATACCAATGATTTGAAGCACCCTTTGTAGCCTATCATATCATCTTCACCCTTTCAAATATACAATCTTTTTTGGATAAACCACTTTGAGCCTCACCTAACGATAGGCCTTTCTTTTTTAAACCCACATCTACTTAACCTTAAGATGGGATAGTGTGCAATTTATGAAAATTTAAAGAATAAAAGCTTGAGTGATTTTATAAAAATTTCAAAAGAATAAAATATCAATAAAAGTGTGCAAAAGAGCAAGCGTTCCAATGTCTTTGACATAAACATGTCTTTGATATGAACACGTCTCAGATTGCGTCTCTTATCGAGTGCTCGGTACCGTGCCTAAGAAACATGAATTCCAAGTGATTGATAGACCTCATGATAAGGATTGCCCACACTTATAAAAAAGGTTCAACATAAAAAAAATACAAAAGTAAAAAAAAGAGAGAAAAAATAAAAAAGAAAGAGCTCAAAAGTGAGAAACCTCAAGCATAATAATACAAAGATTCAAAAGCTAAGTTGCACACCTTAGGGGCTTATCTAGGGTCTTGAGCCTTTATCTCTTTCTTCTTCAACCTTTAGCCTAACCACATTACAACCCTTAAAGACCTCTTTGAGGTATACACATACTTGTGCGAGGTTCGGCTAGAGCTACGTTCGGCCTGATTCCTAACGGATACGTAGGCAACCTCACATCAAGGTGCGGCCGTAATAAAAATGTATTCATATTTACGTTCATAATTGATCATATCCAGGGGATCTCCTATGATCATCCTTATCCATTTAGAGCTAGACTTGGGGACTTGATCCCTATATCATTAACTTACCTAGCGTAAAGAATAACCATTATTTAGCTCTTCTCATAATACTTTTTGTAGGGAATATTTCAAGCATTATCCCAAACTTGAACCCCACTATGATCATACACTAAAGTACGGTGGCGTGCAAAGGGAAAGAAGATAGAGAAAAAGAGTCACCAACAAGTTTTAGGAACTCGTAAACCGATCACGAGGTGAAGGTTATACCCCTTAACGATCCAAGAGATCTTCAACTCCAATAGGTCTGGAACCAAGACTGGTAGTTCGGGGATGAAGGTACAAATCCAACCTAAAAGAGATTGAACCTGCCCTAATAATAGGCCTCTACTTTATTCTGATCGTATTCATGTGCGCTTTCTGACTAATATGCAATCATTAGGTTTACCCTAAACCTGTTTATCTATGTTGGTTGAATATTAATGCACAAATAAAACTATTATTAGAGATCACTTAAATTATAATCAAATTAACCCTAAACGAGATTATTAATTATCTTATTAAGCTTGACTACAAGTACCAAATTCCCTTTGAACATGCATGAAGGTGTGATCAAGCAATAAAAATAAATATCAAGCAACATAATAATCATAAAAAACAATTATTATAACAATTATAAAAATAATCATAATAATAATAATAATCATTCTAAAGTATAATAATAACAAGATCCTAGACATGATACTAACAAGATTAATAACAAACCCTAGCATGTCACTATGTAATAAAGATCAAATATATAGCCCTAACATGATACTACCATGAATATTATGAAAGAAAATAGGAAGCATCACAGGAATCACAATAAGCATATATGATATTAGAAATTATAGTTATTACCCTAAACATGATACTAGGAATCATTGTTGTCATTCAAAACATCAAGCATCCTAACATGATACTAGGAATCATAATAACAACGTAGACATGATTTCTATAACATAATATCAGTAAAATCAATTAAAGAACTTAATTGGATGCCTTGTATCTCTTTCTAATAATAAAATACACGCGTTAGTAACTTAAAGGAAAATAATAATCAAACAATTATATTAAATAATTGAAATAAAGAATTAAGAAAGTTTAAACTAGATTTGGGACCAAACCCTCAAAAATATAAAACCTTTTACATCTAGGGCAAAGGCAACTTCGAACTTGGCTAGGTGTGTCTAGTGCGAATGTATGAGGAATTTTGTATGCAAAAGACTATTTCAGAAGAGAGAGAGAAAGAGAGAGAGTAATAAAGAGATTCTTGATGAGAATTGGTGAAAATTGATTATTGTTGAGAATTGATGATTGAAAACAAAATTTTAAGAGGCTATTTATAGAGAAAATCAATCGGATGGATAAAAACACGAATCAGAGTTTCAACGAGAATAAAACTCGATTAGCGCCAGACGCTGGTCATTAGCGCCAAGCGCTGAAGGTTAGCGCCAGGCGCTAATGTTTGTCGTCGGACGCTAATAATCAGTTTCACGCGTTTTTGTTTTTATCATATCTTTTGATCTGGAAGTCCAAATAAAGAATTAACATGTCGTTGGAAAGCTCTTGAAGTCTACTTTCCAACCCAATTGAAATCAAATAAAAATCTTTTGTAGATAAAAACATACGGCCGAAATAGTGGAAGGGTGTCACTTTTTGATAGAGTTTCATATCTCATTCATATCTTTTTCATTACAATCGGATTTAATATTATAATATATCATTGGAAAGATAATTTCAAGATGTATCAAACCATATAAAATTTGTACCAATATTATGAGGCACGAAAAAAAAATCTGAATATATTCCACTTCGTACAAAACAAGGATTCTAAAAAGGAGTAGTTTTATTCAATTTCAAACTCTTTGAAACATAATTATCAATCCTAACTCCATTAGGATTTAAAAGAACCTTCTAGAGTATTCTAGAAAACTATAATCAATCCTAGTAGCTTTAGGAATGATAATTAATAATAGGCCCTCCTCTAGATCATTGGGCCGCATATAAAAACCAAATCCGGCCTAGTTTAGTATTTTGGCCATAACTTCCTCATTATCCATCGGAATTGGGCTTATAATATATCGTTGGAAAGGACTTTTCGGGCCCCATCCAACTACACTATTATTGGACCCTTTTCATGGACCAAACAAAACTGGAATGCACGTTTTTCATAAATAAGGTAAGAAAAAATATTTTTTAAAAACAGAAAGAACATATATTTTAATAAAAACATCCTCATCACTAGACTTTTAACACTTTCGATTTGTTCGATAATCATATGACATGAAAGGTATTCATCACTGGGTTTGGTTTTGGGGAGACACATGAAAGGTATTAATCACAAAAGCCGCCACTTTGACTGAGTTGGAGAAACGCAAGTTTCGAAAACAAAAGTCAAAGTAGCGATAAGGACGGAGAATGATTCAGAATGTTTTGCTATCCTAAATCATTCCTATAACTCCGATACCTGCAAACTAGCATTAGTTAAACAGATAAAAGAGTTAAGAAACGCGTATCTTACACCATCAAGCAAACGTTTGTAGAGGTAAACAATTTGTTGTGACGATCTTCCGGAAGTTAGAGAATACCTCCTGAAGACTGCTACGCCTGTAACTGCCTCCAATTTCCGTTGTGATAGTCTTCAAAAAGATCACTTCTTGTTGATCCTTAATGCTGCTATGCTAGTACGTCGGCGCTTTGCTGCTTGTGAACCAGTATGTCGGTGATTTTGCTGTGATGACAATCCTCTTTTCTTTGGGAATAGTTGCCAACACCACTCTTGTATGATGTCTGACAATCCGAGTTAGGTAAAGTTGTCAATGCTTCGTAACAATCCATTGTTAAAAATGTTGCTACGATGAAGCGAAAATCCGTATCTCGAAAAATTTGCCAAAATCCAGTTTTTGGGAAAAGTTGCCAATGCTACGTAACAATCTGTCATAAGAATTTTGCTACGATCGACAATCCACATCTTGGAATATAACTCTTGAAAGCAATCCATTTTGGAAATTTGCCAACGCTATGCGACAATCATTTTAGGAAAATATTACCACAATTGACAATCCGCGTCTTGGAACATTTGCAAAAAAGAGTCGACCGACAATCCACTTCGGGAAAATTTTCCACTTATAGAAATGAATGACAATCCACGTTGAGGAACCTTTGCGGAAATTTATGATAAAAAGAGTCCTACAACAATCCTTTGGGAAATTTTGCCATAGGGAACTGGGTGTATGACAATCCAATCTCGAAAAACTTGCCAGAGATGACAATCCAATCTTGAAAAAATTGCTAAACAGAGAAGGAGCATGACAATCCACACTTAGAAACTTTGCTAGAGATGACAATCCAATCATGGAAATATTGTCGTTTGAAGAAGATGCGCGACAATCCATATTTTGGAAATATTGTCAGTTGGGGATGACAATCCAATTTTTGGAAAAATTGTTATTTAATGCGCGACAATCCATATTTGGAAATATTGTTGTTTAAGTGCTTGCTTTTAAACCGATACGTTGTTGCTTGTAATGAGCTAGTGTTTTAGGCGCTTAAGCTAAGTGAGACGATTTTTTTGTCTGGTCAATCACTTACTACGATTGTAATCGAGCTGACTACTAATCATGTCAATTTGCTTATAGGGGCTAACTGGCGTACCAAGGAACCCGAAATCGCTGTATTAGGTCGAAATAACCATTCTGAGAGGCTTCAAGCTCTGTCGCTGCTGTAATATCGCTGGCTCCAAGAATTGGCTCTGTCGCCAGACGCTGGGATCTATTGCCAAGCGTTGAACTCTATTGCCAGACGCCAGATGTTGTTGTTAGACGACAGCCTTGTCGTCTGGTAATGGAGTCGGGTCTTCCCTACTCTGCTCTTGCTGCCGTTGTTGCTTGGTTTTGCTACGAACTTTGAGCTTGGTCGTTTCCTTTCAACCAAATCTGCTCAAATATTTTGTAAATTAAAGCTCTTCATCTCTAATTTACGGATCCATGTAACTCCTCTTATCTTGGAGGAATCTCCCGTGTCATATTCATGGTTTTTTTCGAAAAAAAAAAGATCCGGGAGTGTCCTTGCTTGCTCGGATGTACCTGCATTTATATTTTTGACTATAGGGCTTTGGTAATCTTTCTTTAGAGTTGACCTAAGATTTAGTGTTGCTTGACTCATTGACTTGTTGTGACTCAAGGTATGAACTTGACTCACTGTGATTCACTCGAGGTTGACTCGACTCAAAGTGTTTGACACATGTGTTAGACTCAAATCAAGGTGATATCATGACATGAATCAACGTGTACATGATTCGTGTTGCATTGTATTGTGATCGCGGGACTCGAAAATGCAAAAAAGAAAAATTTTCCATCATTTTTGTGGAGGGTACCGACTTTCTCCTGAAACAGAAAGACACGAAAAAGAATCGAAGTGATGTTTTTTTTTAAGATGCATGTTGAATGAGCTTAATCTGTTAACGTTGTATCTCACAGTACAAGGATTGTAACATCTTAAAGTATCCTAGTTGACTCGATAATGAAAGTATTTAGGTAACTTAGGCACGGAGGCTAAGCACTTCATACTTTGATGCAATGATGATTATGATTGATGAATGATTTTGTTATGACGAAGTATGCTTCAATGTTGTGTTAAGATTTCATGACAAAGGGTTCCTAAGGGAAGTATATTTGGTCATGTATCTATGCAGTGTATGATGGTGACACTAAAGTTAGGCCGCAAAGGCTAAGTGTGTGGAAAGATATATTATTTTTAGAAGAGTCAAATGGTGGTGACTCTTAGGCTAGGTAAGCTAATGATATAGGGATCAAGCCCACAAGTCTAGCTCTAAGTGAATAGGGATGAGCATTGGAGATCCCTTGATACGATCATGGTGTGAGTGTGTGAACGTGAATATGAATCCGTTTTTATTACGGCCGCACCTCGATGTGAGGTTGCCTACGTATCTGCTAGGAATTAGGATGAACGTAGCTCTAGCCGAACCTCGCACAAGTGTGTATACCTCAAAAAGGTCTTTTTAAGGGTTGTAACGTGGTTAGGCTAAAGGTTAAAGAAGAAAAGGACAAAGACTCAAGACCCTAGATAAGCCCCCAAGGTGTGCAACTTTGCTTTTGAATCTTTGTATTATTATGCTTGAGGTTTCTCAATCTTTTTTTTTTTTTTTTTTTTTGCTTTAGAATTTAGTTTACTTTTATAAGTGTGGGCAATCCCGATCATGCGTTTTATCACTCACTTGGCATTCATGTTTCTCGGGCACGGTACCGAGCACTCGATAAGAGACGCAATCCGAGACGTGTTCAAATCAAAGACATGTTCATGTCAAAGACATTGGAACACTTGCCCTTTTGTACACTTTAATTTATAATTTTAATTTATTGTTACTTTAGTTTATTTTGATCTTTTGAAATCACTCAAGCTTTTTATGAAATTGAAAATTGCATAAGTTGCACACCATCCCATCCCAAGGTTAGGTAGTTGTGGGTTGAAAAAAGAAAGGTCTATCGTTAGACGAGGCTCCAAGTGGTTTATCAAAAGGGATTGTATATTTGAAAGGGTGAAAGGTAATATGATGTGGTTACAAGGGGTGCCTTGAATCATTGGTATATCTTGTGCTTAGTTTGACATGAATTTTTTTTTTCGCAATGCAATGATCATATGTAAGGAAATAAATGCTCATTTTATTTAAAAAGGGGAAAAAATCAAAGTCTGAGAAATAAATTCAAGGAGGATGAAGGGTTCCTATGCTAGACTTATTAGGGAAAGGGTTTTAAAAAAAGAAGAAGAAAGCATGAAATCTTGGTGAGAAGCTTGCCTTGTGCATTTGTTTCATCATTACCCTCATTTTTTTTGTTTGTCAATCACATGACTTAAACTCAATTCAACATGCATAGATGGAAGAAGTTATGAAGAATGAAGGTTGTGATATGGAGAAAGATGATGTAGATAATGGAAAGATAATGTAGATGGAGGGATATGAAGAAATTAGGAATAGAATTTACCCCCAACTCAAATGACGGAAAAAAACCGACTCATGCATGAACCTAAGACATGGTCATGGTGACATATACACAAAGTGTGTGCTAAGACTAGTGAATGTAGGTGATATGTTAAGACTTGTGTCATGACCATGTGGCTAGACTCAAGCAAAGACTAAGATAAGACCTCACGTATATGCATTAAGCTGGACAGGCTATGTTATTTTAGTCATAACCTTTTATTTGTGACTCTGGTTGTTATGAAAAAACGCCAAATTAAAGATAAAACTCGGGGCTATAGATCCATAAATTGTACCACTCGTAGTTCTTCCTAGAACTCCGTCTATGACCAAAACAAGTTGACGCTTGTGCAGTATACGGGAATAAAAATCTGGGTTGACTTAAAGAAACTATGACTCGATTTTAGACATATTTATTAGCTCAAATTAAATAATCAATTAATTAAGCAAAGTCCTTTAGTCCTTAATTAGTTTATTTAGGCTTAATCACAAGTCAAAACAAACGGTTAGTTTAGTCACATAATAAGTATGCACAAGTAAGAGATGCACAAGTAGTCACAACATGATGCAATGAGTTTGCAACCTAACCATGGCTCTAGTTCTCTAAAGTTCGAGACATGGGTTAGTAAAAGAGGGTCCATGGTTAATTTTCAGAATGCACCGCGCAGAAGCCTAACCGTGAAGGGTTGGTGCGAGTGGATGGGACACCGTAAGTTAAGAAAAACTCGCTTCCATGGTTTGGTGAATTCAACATTCTCGGATGTACCCTTTGTTGCACAGAGCGTTCAATCAGGTAGATGGATCATGTATTCCCAAAGGGTTATTTCCATATGTAGAACACATATGGGTTTCAAAAAAGTGAGAAAAACTCATTCAGGAAGTAGGATCGAGCAAACAGTGCTAAAAACTGGTCAAAATTAGAACGCATATTTCTGGCTCTGTATTGGAAAAACTTGGCGCCAGTAAACAGAGGCCGGTGCCACAATTTGGCTTTAGCGTCTGGCGACAGAAGTTGTCGCCTGGCGCTAAAGTCAAGTAAGTGGCGCTAGACTTTGTTTCCTAACGCTAGTTCCTACATGCCTAAACAGCTTTCCGTGCCCGATAAAATTTTCCAGCTCCGCGCAACATTATTTCGATCCTAGTTGTGAAAGATATTCCCCAAATTTCCTACGCGTAAAAATCCTATGTTTTACCTCATTACGGATGGTCTTTCTAATGAGATTTTTTTTTTGCATATGACAATAATGTTAATCAAAATTACGCACATGAAATATTTAGAACTTTTCGAGTCTCATCCACTCATTCAAAATCATTGGCGAAATATAGAAATCCTCCCCAGTGGAGTCGTCAAAAACTGTAGGGAATATTTCAAGCATTATCCCAAACTTGAACCCCACTGTGATCATACACTAAAGTACGGTGGCGTCCAAAGGGAAAGAAGATAGAGCAAAAGAGTCGCCAACAAGTTTTAGGAACTTGTAAACCGTTCACGAGGTGAAGGTTACACCCCTTAACGATCCAGTAGATCGTCAACTCCAATAGGTCTGAAACCAAGACTGGTAGTTCGGGGATGAAGGTAGAAATCCAACCTAAAAGAGGTTAAACCTGCCCTAATAATAGGCCTCTACTTTATTCTGATCGTATTCATGTGCGCTTTCTGACTAACATGCAATCTTTAGGTTTACCCTAAACCTGTTTATCTATGTTGGTTGAATATTAATCCACAAATAAAACTATTATTGACGATCACTTAAATTATAATCAAATTAACCCTAAACAAGATTATTAATTATCTTATTAAGCGTGATTACAAGTACCAAATTCCCTTTAAACATGCATAAAGGTGTGATCAGGCAATAAAAATAAATATCAAGCAACATAATAATCATAAATAACAATTATTATAACAATTATTAAAATAATCAATAATCATGCTAAAGTATAATAATAACAAGATCCTAGACATGATACTAACAAGATTAAAAACAAACCGTAGCATGTCACAAAGTAATAAAGATCAAATATATAGCCATAACATGATACTAACATGAATATTATGAATGAAAATAAGAAGCATTACAGGAAACACAATAAGCATATTTGATATTAGAAATTATAGTTATTACCCTAAACATGATACTAGGAATCATTGTTGTCATTCAAAACATCAAACATCCTAATATGATATTAGGAATCATAATAACAACTAGACATGATTTCTATATCATAATATCAATAAAATCAATTAAAGCACTTACTTTGATGCCTCGTATCTCTTTCTAATAATAAAATACACGCGTTAGTAACTTCAAGGAAAATAATAATTAAACAAATAAATTAAATAACTGAAATAAAAAATTAAGAAAGTTTAGACTAGATTTGGGACCAAACCCTTAGAAATATCAAACCTTTCACGTCTAGGGAAAAGGCAACTTCAAACTTGGCTAGGTGTGTCTAGTGCGAATGTATGAGGAATTTTGTATGCAAAAGACTAGTTTAGAAAAGAGAGAGAGAAAGAGAGTAATCAAGAGATTGTTGATGAGAATTGGTAAAAATTGATTATTGTTGAGGATTGATGATTGAAAACAGAATTTTAAGAGGCTATTTATAGAGAAAATCTATCGGATGGATAAAAAGACGAATCAGAGTTTCGAAGAGAATAAACTCGATTAGCGCCAAATGCTGGTCATTAGCACCAGGCGCTGAAAGTTAGCGTCAGGCGCCAAGCCTTATCGCCAGGCGCTAATGTTTGTTGTTATTAGACGCTAATAATTAGTTTCACGCGTTTTTGTTTTTATCATATCTTTAGATCTGCAAGTCCAAATAAAGAATATAATATGTCGTTGGAAATCTCTTGAAGTCTACTTTCCAAAAAAATTAGAATCAGGTTAAAATATGTTGTAGATAAAAAGATATGGCTGAAATAGTTGAAGGGTGGCAGTTTTGGATAGAGTTTCATATCTCATTCATATCTTTTTCGTTATAACTCGGATTTAATATTATAATATATCATTAGAAAGATAATTTCAAGATCTATCCAACCATATAAAATTTGGATAAAGATTATGAGGTACAAAAATAAAATCTGAATATATTCCACTTCGTACAAAACAAGAATTCTAAAAAGGAGTAGTTTTATTCAATTTCAAACTCTTTGAAACATAATTATCAATCCTAACTCCATCAGGATTTAAGAGAACCTTCTAGAGTATTTTAGAAGACTATAATAAATCCTAATAGCTTTAGGAATGATAATTAATAATAGGCCCTCATCTAGATCAGTAGGCCGCATATAAAAACCAAATCGGGCCTAGTTTAGTATTTTGGCCATAACTTCCTTATTATTCATCGGAATTGGGCTGATAATATATTGTTGGAAAGTTCTTTTCAAGCCCCATCCAACTACACTATTGTTGGACCCTT
The DNA here is from genome assembly GCF_001683475.1 of Chenopodium quinoa. Classification (NCBI taxonomy): domain Eukaryota; kingdom Viridiplantae; phylum Streptophyta; class Magnoliopsida; order Caryophyllales; family Amaranthaceae; genus Chenopodium; species Chenopodium quinoa. The sequence goes on from NW_018745442.1 coordinate 213,327, forward strand.
ATAATGGACCAAACTAAACTGAAATGCACGTTTTTCATAAAAAAGGTAAGAAAAGAAATATTTTAAAAAACAGAAAGAAAAGATATTTTAATAAAAAAATCCTCATCACTAGACATTTCACACTTTCGATTTGTTCAATAATCAAATGACATGAAAGGTATCCATCACTGGGTTTGGTTTTGGGGAGACACATTTGGGTGTCTACAATTTCCCATACACTTAGCCTTTGCAGCCTAGATTTTAATGTCACTGACACACACTACATGGATACATTACTAAATGATACTTCCCTTAGGAACCTTTTGTCACGAAATCTTGACATAACGTGGAAGCATACCTTGTCATCATCATGTCGCAAAGTATGAATTGCTTAGCTTCCGTGCCTAAGTTACCTAAATAATTTCATCCAAAATTAACAATGGAAATGCCCTAGGATGTTACAATCTCCGTGCCTTAAGATACGACGTTGATCCATACATTTGTTAAAGCTTATTCAGCATGCAACTTCAAAAACTTTACTTCCTGTCTTTTTACGTCTTTCTTTTTCAGGAGAAAGTCGGTACCCTCCACAAAAATGACGGAAAGTATTTGTCGAACCACACATAAGTCATGTACATATAGAGTCTCATGAGTCAATACTTCGCACAAACAGGTTACAATCGAGTTGAGTCGACCTCGAGTAGATCAATGATATTAAGTTAAGTTTACACCTTGAGTCATGTCAAGCCATGTGTGTCAAAATGCTTTGAGTGGAGTCATGACAAGTCATATGTGTTAAAAGCACATTAAGTATTATGCAATGAGTTAAGCAACACTCAGCCTTAGGTCAACCCCTAAAGAAAAGATGAGCAAAGTCCTATAGTCCAAAATATAAATATAGGTACAAAAGATTCGAAGCAAAAGGACGCAAATGGCTTAGCAAATAACCTAGAGTTGGCCTAATTGATCGAGCACATCCAGATTTTGATCAAGCACCTCAAATTCGGTAAAACCCTAAAGAATAGAGTTTTCAACAGAGTTTCAAGGCATAGGAAGCTATCACTTCCAAAGAGCAAGCGAGCAAGAATGTTCCTAGATTTTTTTAAAGAACCGTGAATATAAACTTAAGAAATTCTTCCAAGATAAGAGGAGTTTGAGCAAAACATACATGGATCAATAAATTAGAGATGAAGAGCTTTAATTTGCAAAAGATTTGAGCAGATTTGGTTGAAAGGAAACGACCAAGTTGAAGGTTTAGAGCGAAATTGAGAAACGAGTAATAGCAACAGTGGAAATGAAGGAAAGAGTTTTTAGTTCAAAAACTTGACTCTGTCGCCAAACGAAAAGATTGTCGTCTGGCGCTGGTCTTAGTAACATGTCGACAACTTAAAATCCTGTCAACAGCGTGCTCCGGCGTGCGCTGGTACGTTGTCAAGATGTGTGACCCCAATATTAAATTATGTGGACCTTATACATCAATTTCAGGTTCCTTGGTGCGCCAGTTAGCCCCTATAAGAATTTGACATGATTAAGTAATCGGCTCGGTTGCAATCACAATAGGTGATCGACTTGATAAAAGATTGTCTCACTTAGCTTAAAGTGCCTAATCATTGGCTCATCGCAAAGGCACCGACATAATGGTTCACAATCAGCCGAAGGCACCGACGTAATGGTTCATAAGTAGCAGAGGCACCGACGTAATGGTTCACAAGCAGCAAAATGCGCCGACATACTGGCACCGCGGAATTTTCAGCAAATATCATGGCAGCAAAGTTTAAGTGAGCTTTAAGGATCAACAAGCGTTGGGCTTTGGTAATTTTCTTCGGAATATTATCGCACCGACTGAGGATGACTGATGTGTAAACAAGATGAGAAACCTTGTTACAACAATGATAAGTTAAAAGATTCAAAAGATTTTAAGATTCAATTATCAAGTGATCAGTTTAGTTAGGGGAACTCTCACCCTAAGCTAAGGATATAGCAAAGAGGAACTCTCACTCGTTTGCTTGGGATAGTCTAGATGAGGGAACTCTCACCAAATTATAAACTATAAGTCCTAATCTTGGGAACTCTCACCAAAACTAACACTCTTCAAATTCGGATACTCAAATTTGGAAAACAAAGTGAGCTAAACTCAAGTCACTTCAATTAACAAAACACACGTTTTAGGCAAATAATCTTGGATGATTTTCATTCATTCAAAGTATGCTATTTATAGCATCAATACAACCTTTTCACTTGCCTACTTTAATTAACAAAATGAAATAACCAAAAGGAAATTAACTAAGGGAATGAGTGGTTAATACACGTCCCACTTAACCCCATTACAAACATAATTAAACTAATTATAAGACCTAAAGACTAGGCTTGAAACAAGGGAAAATGACCAGCCAAAATAGTATCCAAAGAGCATCTCCAATAGCCATAAACACACGCCCAAAACAGCCACTCTTCAAGCTTTTGTAACTCCCATTTTAATGCCTTGATTCACGCCTCTTTATTCTTCATAACCCCCAAATAATGAGGTGCAATGTTCAGCCAACAAACTCCATAATTTACGCCCAACAAGTGCCATGAATCACGCCACTTTAATCAGCCCAAGTAACTTACAAACGGCTAGCATGAAACACGCCCAAACCGCCTCCAATTCAGCTTGTAACCGACGCCCATTAAACGTGTATTTGGAGCTTGGAAAACCGTCACTTGCTAGATACTTTCTACAAGGTTAATTACACTAAGTGAAGTGCAACCCCTTGTAAAGACTTTCGGACCAAAACCGTGCAAAGGATTAAGGAATGATTTGGACAGAAACAATTCCTTTGCATTGCCTTGAATTTGGACCTCACCGTGACCACTTGGACCATTACAAACATTAGAGCTTTGACCATATTGGTCAATGACTTTAAGTGAAGTTATCTTCGACAGCGTTCCCTAGGATGAGGAAAGTTGTCAAGAAGCCGAGGAAGACTTCAAGCAAGGTTATCTTCAACAGCATTCTCTAGCTTGCGGAGGGTTGTCACGAAAAACTGAGGATGGTTCAAGCGAAGTTATCGTCGACAATGTTTGCTAAGATTGAGGAGGTTGTCACCAGGATTGGAGAAGATAGCACGAGATGGGCAGTCTTCGACGACATTTGCTAAGTTGAGGAGGTTCTCACCTAGATTTGAGAAGATATCACGATATGGGCAGTCTTCGACGACGTTCGCTAAGATTGTGGAGGTTGTCACTTAAATTTGAGAAGAAGTGAGGCGGTCTTCGACAACATTCTCTATGATTGGGAAAGTTCTCACCATGATTCAAGAAAAAAGTTCGAGATGTATCAGCATTAATCGACGGCGTTCCCTAGCTTGTGGAGAGTTGTCATAAACAAATGAGGATGACTTCAAGTAAAGTTATCTTCGACAACGTTCCCTAAGATGTGGAAAGCTGTCAAAAAACTGAGGATGGCTTCAAGAGAAGTGATCTTCGACAACGTTCCCTAGGATGTGGAAGGTTTTCAAAAGCGAAAGGTGATTTCAAGCGAAGTTATCTTTGATCATGTTCCCTAGCTTGCGGAAGATGGTCACAAAAAGGTAGAAGGTCGTTTCAAGCCGAGCAATCTTCGATAGTGTTCCCTAGCTTGCGAAAGATTATCACAACGGAAATTGGAGGCAGCTGCAAGCGTGGTAGTCTTCAGGCGGTATCCCCTAGCTTGAGGAAGATCGTCAAACAAAATTGGTTACTCCAGAGACGTGTGCTTGACAGTGTAAGATACACGTTTCTTAACTCTTTTATTTGTTTAACTAATGCTAGTTTACAGGTATTGGCGTTACAAGAATGATTTGGGATCGCATAACATTTTGAATCATTCTCAGTCCCTATCGTTACTTTGACTTTTGTTTTCAAAACCTGCGTTTCTCCAAACTCAGTCAAAGTGGGGGCTTCATGTCATTTGATTGTCGATCAAAGTGAAAGTGTGGAAAGTCTAGTGATGAAGATGTTTATATTAAAATATTTCTCTTTCTGTTTTCAAAAATATTTCTTTTCTTACCTTATTTATGAAAAATAGCCAGTCTAATTTAGCTTAGTCCATGATAAGGGTCCAACAATAGTGTAGTTTGATTGGGCTCAAAAAGAGCTTTCCAATGATACATTATAAGCTCAATTCCGATGAATTATGACGAAGTTATGGATTAACTTAGAATAGACCCAATGATTTTCAAGGTGGCCCAATGATTTAGAGGAGGGCCTATTAATAATTATTCCTAAAGGTTAGGATTGATAATTATATTTTACAGATGTTTTATTTAGAATAAAATATATTAAACCTGATTTCAAAAACTGCTTGGAAGCTTAATTACCTATAACTAGTATAAATGGTAATTACGCATGTAAAAGTGCGTTCTAGCGCGAGACAAACGATAGGAGGTATTTTATTCCTAATATGATTTTCTTCGATCCCATGCTATTTTTCCTATAAATAGGGGTTGTATCTCCCAGTTTTTCAAATCATCAACACCTAGAATTCTCTTTCTTTCTCTCTCTAAAAGCTAGAAGCTTATTCTTTCTCTCTCTCTATTCTTTTTCTAAACCTTCCCTTTTATAAAATTCCTCATACATTAGTTCTAAACAAACCTAACCAAGTTCGAACTTGTCATCGCCCTAGACGTGAAAGTTTGATATTTCAGAGGGTTTGGTCCCAAATCTATATTTCAATTATATAATTTTATTGTTTGTTTTATTATTTTCCTTGAAATTACTAACGCGTGTATTTTGTTATTAAAAAGATGTACAAGGCATCGAATTAAGTAATTTAATATTTTATTGATCTTTAGATATAAGAATCATGCTTAGATTATTTTGTTGATTCCTAGTATCATGTTAGGATGTTTTATTATTTCCGGTATCATGTTTAGGGTTAACTAAAATTTCTAATATCAAGTATGATTATTTTGATGCTTCCTATTTCTTTCCTTATATCATGTTAGGGCTAAAAATTTAATTTTTATTATTTAGTAACATGCTAGGGTTTGTTAATAATCATGTTATTATCATGCCTAGATCTAGCTATTAATATTATGCTCTATTAAATTATGATTATGATGATGATTATTGTTGTGTCGAATTTTATGTTTCATGTAATTTGTTAACTAACGAATTATTTTTCGTAATTTGTTAATTAAGAATTATTTAATGTAATTTATAAATTTATGAATTGTTTTCCATAATTTGTTAATTTACGAATTATTTCATGTTATTTGTTAATTTACGAATAACCTATATATAATTTGTTAATATCATGTTGCTTGACATATATTTATTGTTATTGCTTGATCACACCTTTTATGAACGTTTAAAGAGAATTTGTACTTGAAATCACGCTTAATAAGATAATTCATAATCTTATTTAAGCTAATTTAATTATAATTTAAGTGATCGCTGATAATAATTGTATTTGTGCATTAAATTCAACCAACATAGATAAACAGGTTTATGGTAATCCTATTGATTGCATGTTAGTCAGAAACCGCACATGAATACGAGACGAATAAAGTAGATGCCTGTTTTTAGGGCATGTTTAGTCTCTTTTAGGTTGGATTTGTACCTTCATCCCCGAACATCCCGTCATGGTTCTAGACCTATTGGAGTTAACGATCTCATGGATCGTTAAGGGTGTAACATTCACCCCGTGAAAGGTTTACAAGTTCTTAAAACTTGTTGGCGACTCTTTTACTTTAGCTTCCTTCCCTTTGGACGCCACTATGCTTAAATGAATGGTTTAAAAATTCATTTGATTCGATTAGATTCGTTGAATGCATTTGGCTTGAATTCGATTCAAAAAGAAATGTTTGAATGTGTTTGTATTTCATTTAATTCAAAACGCTTTGTTTCACTGTGTTTAACTTTCATTTGATTCAATTAGCTTCATTGAATGAATTTCACTGTCATTCGATTTAAAAAACTTTGTCTAAATGTGTCTGACTTTTATTTTGATTAATAAATCTTTGTTTGAACGTGTTTGACTTTAATTTGATTCAATTAGCTTCGTCGAATACATTTAACTTTCATTTGATTCAAAAAGTTTCGTTTGAATGTGTATGACTTTTATTTATTCAAAATGCATTGTTTGAATGTGTTTGTCTTTCATTTGATTCAAAAAGATTTATTTAAATGTGTTTGACTTTCATTTGATTCAAAAAGTTTGCTTGAATGTGTTAGACTTTCATTTGATTCAATTAGCCTTGTTGAATGCATTTGACTTTCATTAAATTCAAAAAAGCTTTGTTTGAATGTGTTTGACTTTCATTTGATTCAAAAAAAATTGTTTGAATGTGTTTAACTTTCATTTGATTCAAAAGTCTTTGTTTGAATGTGTTTGACTTTCATTTGATTCAATTAGTTCGTTGAATGCATTTGACTTTCATTTGATTCAAAAACCTTTGTTTGAATGTGTTTGACTTTCAGTTGATTCAAAAAACTTTGTTTGATGTGTTTAACTTTCATTTGATTCAAAAAGCTTTGTTTGAATGTATTCGATTTTCATTTAATATAATTATCTTCTTTGAATGCATTTGACTTTCATTCAATTCAAGAACTTTGTTTAAATGTTTTTGACTTTCATATGATTCAAAAAGCTTTTTTTGAATGTGTTTGACTTTAATTTGATTTAATTAGCTTCGTCGAATGCATATGACTTTCATTTTATTCAAAAAGCTTTGTTTCAATGTGTATGACTTTTATTTATTTAGAAAGCATTGTTTGAATGTGTTTGACTATCATTTAATTCAATTAGATTTGTTTGAATGTGTTTGATTTTCATTTGTTTCAAAAGCTTTGTTTGAATTTGTTTGACTTTTATTTGATTCAATTCGCTTTGTTTAATGCATTGACTTTCATTTGATTCAAAAAGATTTGTTTGAATGTGTTTAACTTTCATTTTATTCAAAAACCTTTGTTTGAATGTGTTTGACTTTCATTTTATTCAAAAACCTTTGTTTGAATGTGTTTGACTTTCATTTAGTTTAAAAAGCTTTGTTGAATGTGTTTGACTTTCATTTGATTCAAAAAGATTTGTTTGAATGTGTTTCACTTTCATTTGATTGAAAAAGCTTTGCTGAATGCATTTGACTTTCATTCATTTCAAAAAGCTTTGTTTGAATGTGTTTGACTTTCATTCGATTCAAAAAGCTTTGTTTGAATGTGTCTTACTTTCATTTGATTCAAAAAGCTTTGTTTGAATGTATTCGACCTTCATTTCATTCAATTACCTTCTTTGAATGCATTTGACTTTCATTCGATTCAAAAACATTGTTTAAATGTATTTGACTTTCATATGATTCAAAAAGCTTTGTTTGAATATGTTTGACTTCATTTGATTCCATTAGCGTCGTTGAATGCCTTTTACTTTCATTCGATTCAAAAAGCTTTTGTTAAATGTGTTAGACTTTCATTTGATTAAAAAAATCTTTGTTTGAATTTGTTTCACTGTCAATTGATTATAAAGTTTTTTTTTACTGTGCTACACTTTCAATTGATTCAAAAATCTTTGTTTTAATTTTTTTGACTTTCATTTGATATAATTAGTTTCATTGAATTCATATGACTTTCATTTTGATTCAAAAGGCTTTGTTTAAACGTGTTTCACTTTCATTTGATTCATAAAGCTTTGTTTGAATGTGTTTGACTTTTATTTCATTCAATTAGCTTCGTCGAATACATTTGACTTTCATTTGATTCAAAAAGCTTTGTTTGAATGTGTATGACTTTTATTTATTCAAAAAGCATTATTTAAATGTGTTTAACTTTCATTTAATTCAAATAAATTGGTTTGAATGTGTTTAACTTTCATTTGATTCAAAAAGCTTTTTTTTAGTGTGATTGATTTTCCTTTGATTCAATTAAATTTGTTTAATGCTTTTGATTTTCATTCGATTCAAAAAACTTTGTTTGAATGCTTTGGACTTTCATTTGATTTAAAATTATTTGTTTGAATGTGTTAGACTTTCATTTGATTCAATTAACTTCGTTGAATGCATTTGTCTTTAATTTAATTCAAAAAGCTTTGTTTGAATGTGTTTCACTTTCATTTGATTCAAAAACCTTTGTTTGAATGTGTTTGACTTTCTTTTGATTTAAAAAGCTTTATTTGAATGTGTTTGACTTTTAATTGATTTAAAAAGCTTTGTTTGAATGTATTCAACTTTTTTTTAATTCAATTAGCTTCTTTGAATGCATTTGACTTTCATTCGATTCAAAAACATTGTTTAAATGTGTTTAACATTCATTTGATTCAATAAGCTAAATTTGAATGTGTTTGAATTTTATTTGATTCAAAAAGCTTTTTAAAAATGTGTTTGACATTCATTTCATTCCCAAAGCTTTGTTTGAATGTGTTAGCCTTTCATTTGTTTCAATTATCTTCTTTTAATGCATTTGACTTTTATTTGATTCAAAAACTTTTTTTGAATGTGTTGGACTTTATTTTATTCAAAAAGCTGTGTTTGAATTTGTTTGACTTTCATTCGATTCAATTAGCTTCGTTGAATTCATATGGCTTTCATTTAATTCCAAAGCTTTGTTTTAAGCTGTTTGACTTTCATTTAATTCATAAACCTTTTTCTGAATGTGTTTGACTTTCATTTAATTCAATTAGCATTGTTTGCATGTGTATGACTTTTATTTGATTCAAAAAGCTTTGTTGAAAAGTGTTTGACTATCAATTGATTAAAAAGTTTGTTTGAATGTGTTAAACTTTCATTTGATTCGATTAGATTCGTTGAATGCATTTGACTTGAATTCGATTCAAAAAGATTTGTTTGAATGTGTTTGACTTTCATTTGATTCAAAAAGCTTTGTTTAAATGTGTTAGACTTTCATTTTATTCAACTAGCTTCGATGAATGCATTTAACTTTCATTCGATTCAAAAAGCTTTGTTTGAATGTGTTTTACTTTCATTTGATTAAAAACTTTTATTTGAATGTGTTTGACTTTAATTTGATTCAATTAGCTTCGTCGAATTCATATGGCTTTCATTCGATTCAAAAAGCATAGTTTGAATGTGTTTGACTTTCATTTGATTGAAAAGGCAGTGTTTGAAAGTGTTTGACTTTAATTTGATTCAATTAGCTTCATCGAATACATTTGACTTTCATTCAATTCAAAAAGCTTTGTTTGAATGTGTTTGACTTTTATTTGATTTAAAAAGCTTTCTTAAAATATGATAGATTTTCATTTTGTTCAACTAGCTTTGTTCAATGCATTTTACTTTCATTCAATTCAAAAAGCTTCGTTTGAATGTGTTTGACTTTGATTTGACTTAAAAACTTTTGTTTGAATGTTTTTGACTTTCATTTGATTTAAAAAGCTTTGTTTGAATGAATTTGACTTTCATTTGATTTAAAAATATTTGTTTGACTGTGTTTGAATTTCATTTGATTCAAAAAGCTTTGTTTGAATGTGTTTGACTTTCATTTGATTCAATTAGTTCGTTGAATGAATTTGACTTTCATTCGATTAAAAAACCTTTGTTTGAATTTGTTTGACATTCATTTGCTTTAAAAAGCTTAGTTTGAATGTGTTTAACTATCAATTAATTAAATTTTTTTTAATGCATTTGACTTTCATTTGATTCAAACAGCTTTGTTTAAATTTGTTTGACTTTTATTTGATTCAAATAGCTTCGTTGAATTCATATGACTTTCTTTCGATTCATTTGTTTGACTATCAATTGGTTATTTGAACGTGTTTGACTTTCATTTGTTTCATAAAGCTTTGTTTGAATGTGTTAGACTTCAATTTGATTCAATTAGCTTTGTTTGAATGTGTTTAGCTTTCATTTAAATAAAAAAGCTTTCTTTTCATGTGTTTGACTTGCATTTGATTCAATTATATACATTGAATGCATTTGACTTTCATTCGTTTCAAATGGCTTTGTTTAATTGTGTTTGACGTTCATTCGATTTAAAAAGATTTGTTTGAATGTGTTTGACTTTTTTTATTAAAAAATATTTGTTTGAATGTGTTTGACTTTTATTTGACTCAATTAACTTCGTTGAATACATTTGACTTTTATACAATTCAAAAAGCTTCATTTAAATTTGTTTGACTTTCATATGATTCAAAAAGCTTTGTTTCAATGTGTTTTACATTCATTTGATTTAATTAGCTTCGTTAAATTCATTTCACTTTTATTCGATTCAATAAGCTTTGTTTTAATGTGTTTGACTTTCATTTGATTCAAAAAAATTTATTTGAATGTGTTTGACTTTTATTTGCTTCAATTAGCTTCATTAAATGCATTTGACTTTCATTTAATTCAAAAGGCTTTGTTTGAATGTGTTTAACATTTATTTGACTCAAAAACTTTGTTTGAATGTGTTTGACTTTCATTTGATTCAAAAAACATTTTTTTTAATGTGTTTGAATTTCATTTCATTCACAAAGCTTTGTTTGAATTTGTTCGACTTTCATTTGATTCAATTATGTTTTTTGAATGCATTTGACTTTCATTTGATTCAAAAAGCTTTTTTTTAATGTGTTTGACTTTATTTCATTCACAAAGCTTTGTTTGAATTTGTTTGACTTTCATTTGATTTAATTATCTTCTTTGAATGTATTTGACTTTCATTTGATTCAAAAAGCTTTTTTTTTATTGTGTTTGACTTTCATTTTATTTAAAAAGCTTTGTTTGAATTGGATAGACTTTCATTTAAATTGAAAAGCTTTGTGTGAATGTGTTTGACTTTGATTTGATTCAAAAAGCTTTTATTTTTTGGAAAATAAGATTTTATTACCAAAAAGAGAAAGTTACAACTTACAAAAGCTAAGTTATAACTACCACCAGAACACCAAAAGACCTGAAAACAACAAGTCACCCCACGACCAGTTCTAGACCCAAACCTAGCCACCTTTTAGGAAGGGTTCTAGGAAGGACCTAGAACAACTGGACTCAGCTTTCTGGCCACCTTCTAGGAAGGGTTGTGGAAACCAGGACCAGACAACAAAAACACCAGAAAACAACAAAGCCAAACACCCGAAAGTCACCAAAAACTATAGCCAGAAGCATACATGCCTGCAAACCGACTAAAGAAACCAAAAGAACAAAGAAAAACAACAAAACGAGCACCAAAGCAAACACAAAAAGAAGACAGCATGGCACAAAGCATAGCACAGCAGCACCAACATTAAAGCACAGCACCATCAGCATCAATAGTGCAGCAGCAAGAAACCAGCAGCTAGGCAAAGCAGGGGGACAACAGCTAGGCAAAGCAGTGCAGTGAATCAGTGCATAAGCAGCAAATCAGCAGTACAGCAGCAGAAGCAAAAAGCACCTCCCACAGGCTACAGCAGCTCAATGCAGCAACAACCAGCACCAGAACTGATCCAAAGTGGACATCTAATGAACCTGTTGCTTTAGTCTTAGAGACTCTTGGGTTTTTCCCATTCACAAAGAAGGGTGAAATTCTATGCTGCATTTCATGGGAAGATTGAAGATTGGTACACTGTTGGCTAGCATCACATTTTGGACGCATTTCATGACTATTTTGGGCGTGTGGATCCTAGGCCATTTACTATCTATTATTAACTTATGTGCTAGTTAATGTTGCTGAAATAATGCCAAGAATCTAGCTCTTGGCCGGTTGTAATGGGGGGGTTATCAATAGGCTTTATTATGCTTTCATTACTTAGCTTAAATCAAAGCTTAAATCAAGGAGGAAACCATTGGCTGTTGGCCTTTCATTCTTGGACGGTTTTCCTTGGCTTTTGGTGTGCTTTTGCTGCTCCTTTCCTCTATAAAAGGGAGAGCAAAACAGAAATTAAGAGGCAGTTTTGAGATTTGATAAAAACCTTGTGTTTATAGCATTTTAACTTAGAGTTTGTCTCAAGTTCAAGTGTTCCCTTATTGCTTTGAGTGAGTCTTGAGTGATAAGCTTAGGAGAGATTGAGTGAGTCTTATCTCTGGCCTAAAACCCCAAAACTTTGAGTGTGTCCTTGAGTTTTGGCCCTTTTATCTTGTTCCATGATATTTGAGTATTCTAACTATAAGTATTTTTAAATCCATCAACCCATATTCGGGAGGGGGTATTTAGATTTACATCATCTGGTATCAGAGCCTAGTTAAGGGTTTTCTTAAAGAAAATCGAGTTTGAAGGCGTTTGGAGCAAAACGGCAGAATTCAATCAGTTTGGAGTTGCGGTTTGAGAAGGACATATCTCCTTCGTTTTCTGTCCAAATCGAGTTATTTCTTTTTTGAATCTGGATATTTTTTTGCGTAGATTACTCACAAAAATTTTCAGATATTTTGGAATCTTTCTGCTAATAAACTGGGCAGGTTTTTCGCAGCAGCGCAGAAAAGAGGCAAAACCGGGAAGGCAGAATTCAATTGAAGATTTCTCCCTCATCCGAAAAGATTTTGAGGAATTTCTTTTTTGCAAATTGGTTGTTTTGATCTGAATATTCTGAATTTGTAAGCCTTTGGGAGTCTAGAGGCAATTTTCGTTTTTCATTTTGTCTCTAATTTCGGCAGTTTTCATTGTACTTGTAATATCCAAGCAAAAATAGTGGAAATCATGTCTAGTGAGGAGCTTGCTAGAATGTTGCAAGTAATCACTGAAAAATTGGAGAATTTGGAGAAAAAAACAGAAGAGAGTGAAGTCTCTAGGGCACAACAAGATACTAGGATGGATGCCATATCTGATATGCTCCTTAAAGCCACTAGGAAAATAAATGAATTAGAGGAGGAGGATGAAAATAGTGGTAAAAATTTTAGACAATTTGAGGAAGATAGGGGTCTAAAAATTGATATGCATGAATTTGATGGAGGGCATGATTGTGAGGCTTTCTTAGATTGGGTTAGGCAAATTGAAACCGTTTTTGATTACAAGGGGTATGATGATAGGAAACGGTTCAAGTTGGCTGTCCTTAAACTCACTAAACTAGCTGCATTGTGGTATGAAAACCTCAAGTCAAATAGAAGAAGAGAAGGGAAAGATAAGATAGACTCGTGGGAAAAATTAAAAAAGAAAATGAGGGAAAAATGGGTAAGTAAAGAGTATGAACAAGATCAATACTTAAAATTAACCCACCTATCACAAGAAAACATGAGTGTGGAGGATTACATAAAAGAATTTGAAAGGTTAGGCTTGACTTGCGACTTGCAAGAAAAGGAGGCTTACAAAATTGCTAGATTTGTCAAGGGGTTGACCAAAGAAATTAATAGGAAAGTGGAAGTTACTCATTATGCCACTTTTAGTGATGTATGCAAACTAGCTTTGAAGTATGAGTCTCAACTTAAAGAAGAAAGGGAGACAGAGAAGCCCAAAACTTCTTCTTTCAAGAGTACTTCGAAATTTACTCCTTTCAACTCTAAAGGGAGTACTTTTCAAAGTAAAACCTTTTCACCTGGCTCATCAAAAGGGAAAGAAAAACAAGTAGTTTCGCCTAGTGAGCTTTCAACTAGGAGAAAATGCTTCAAGTGTCATGGGAGAGGACATATTGCATCGGAATGTCCTAGTAAGAGTGTGTTAACAGCCTCTCAATGTGCTCTCATGGATGAGGAAGAAAAGGTCTATAACTTTGTGGCTCATGAGGAGGGTTGCGAGTTTGATGAAGAGTATGAGGAAGAGATTCAACCCGAAGATGAGTTCAACATGATGGTGGTTCGTAGAATCTTGTATAATGAACCCGAAATTGATCTTAAACAACGAAACAACTTGTTCCACACTAGATGCAAGATAGGAGAGAAGACTTGCAATGTGATTGTTGATAGTGGTGCCCAAACAGATGTTGTTTCATCCGAGGCTGTGAGTAAATTGAAGCTACCCACTAGAGACCATGATGAACCTTACAAGCTCAATTGGTTGAATGATGGCACACGCATTAGAGTCAAGAAGCAAGCATTGGTGTCTTATTCCATTGGAGGGTTCGAAGATGAGCGTTGGTGTGATATTCTTCCTATGGATGCGTGTCATTTGTTGCTTGGAAGACCGTGGTAGTTTGATCATCATTCGGAGCATAAAGGGAAAACTAATGTGTATATTGTAACTACCAAAAATGGTAGAAAAGTTAAGTTAGTGCCTTTACCTCCTAAAGTTGCTAAGAAAGAAAAAGAGAAAAGCAACTATCTTGTAACTTGTAATGAATATGAACGAATAATGAAAGAAATGGGGGGAGGGTATGCTTTGGTGGTAAGGACCAAAGATGATAATGGTACTACTTGTATTAACTCATCCATGCTAAATGAGTTATTAGAAGAGTACCAAGATGTGTTCCCCAATGACTTGCCCAAAGGCCTACCTCCAATTAGAGGCATTGAGCACTCCATTGACTTAATTCCAGGAGCACCTTTGCCCAACAAGGCTGCCTATAGGTGTAATCCGGAAGAGAGTAAGGAACTTGAAAAGCAAGTGAACGAATTACTTGAGAGAGGTTATGTGAGAGAAAGCCTTAGTCCTTGCGCGGTTCCAGCCCTCTTAGTACCAAAAAAAGATGGTACTTGGAGAATGTGTGTTGATAGTCGTTCCATTAACAATATAACGGTCAAATACCGTTTTCCTATGCCTCGATTGCAAGATATGTTAGATGAGTTGAGTGGTGCCTTAGTCTTTTCCAAAATAGATTTAAGGAGTGGGTACCATCAAATGAGAATTCGAGAGGGGGATGAGTGGAAGACGGCTTTCAAAACAAAACAAGGGTTGTATGAGTGGTTAGTGATGCCATTTGGGCTTTGCAACGCCCCAAGCTCCTTCATGAGATTGATGAGTGAAGTTCTCCGTCCTTTTCTTAATGATTTTGTTGTTGTTTACTTAGATGACATTCTTGTGTATAGTAAAAACAATGATGATCATGTAATTCATTTGAGGAGATTGTTTGAAAAATTGAGGGAGGTGAAGTTGTATGGTAAGCTTGAAAAATGTGTATTCATGACTCCTAGTGTTGTATTCTTAGGATACATTGTAACAGGAGAGGGGGTTCATGTAGATCCGGAGAAGGTAAAAGCAGTCCAGTCTTGGTTGGCTCCAACCAATGTGCACGAAGTTAGAAGTTTTCATGGACTTGCCTCCTTCTATAGGCGGTTCATCAAAAACTTCTCTACCATCATGGCTCCAATCACCGAGTTGACCAAAAAGGGTGAGTTCGTATGGGAAGAAAATGCTCAACGAGCCTTTGAGAAGGTTAAACATATGCTTTGCAACGCTCCTATACTTGTGCTACCAGATTTCAACAAAGTGTTTGAGGTAGAGTGTGATGCAAGTGGGATTGGAATAGGTGCTGTTTTGATTCAAGAGAAGAAGCCCGTGAGTTACTTTAGTGAGAAGTTGAATGGGGCTAAGTTGAACTATTCCACTTATGACCGTGAGTTCTATGCCATAGTTAGAGCACTTGATCATTGGTCTCACTACCTTAGACCAAAACCATTTGTTCTTCATTCCGATCATGAGGCTCTGAAATTTATTCATGGGCAACAAAAACTCAACAAGAGACATGCTAAATGGGTGGAGTTTCTCCAATCATTTACCTTTAGCTCCAAGTACAAGGATGGAAAGAGTAATGTTGTGGCCGATGCATTGTCTCGTCGGAGCTACTTACTTTCCATGGTGGATGCTTAGATCTTGGGTTTTGAACAACTCAAGGAATGTTACATAAATGATCCCGACTTTGCTAGCGAGATAGAGAATACTACCAAAGAGTTTGTGAGACAAGATGGCTACCTCTTTAAAGGTAACAAGCTATGTGTTCCGAAGAGTGGGGTTAGGGAGTTATTAGTGAGAGAAGTGCATGGTGGAGGTTTAGCCGGTCATTTTGGGATACAAAAGACTCTTGATATTCTAGGTGAACACTTCTATTGGCCTAGAATGATCAAGGATGTTACTCATGTTGTGGAGAGATGTGCTACTTGTCAAAAGGCTAAGGGACACTTCACAAAGGGTCTTTATACTCCGTTGCCAGTTCCGGATGCTCCATGGGAAAGTGTTAGCATGGATTTCATTGTTGGATTGCCTCGCACTCAAAGGGGAAGAGATAGCATCATGGTTGTTGTAGATAGATTCTCTAAAATGGCACACTTTGTAGCTTGTAATAAAACTGATGATGTCGTGAAAGTGGCCGAGCTGTACTTCAAGGAAATTGTCAAACTCCATGGCATTCCTCGAAGTATAGTATCTGATAGGGACTCCAAATTCCTTAGTCACTTTTTGAGAACCCTATGGAAACTTGTGGGTACAAAGTTACTATTTAGTACCTCTCATCATCCCCAAACCGATGGGCAAACCGAGGTCACTAATAGAACTTTGGGTACTTTGTTACGAGGTCTTGTGAGCAAAACGCAAAAATATTGGGACATGAAATTAGCCCATGCGGAGTTTGCTTACAATAGAGCTCATTCCCTAACTACTTCTCGTTCTCCATTTGAAGTAGTTTATGGAGTGAACCCATTTGTGCCGATTGATCTTGTTCCTATGGTTAAGAGTGACATGGTAGAGAAAGATGCTAAAAAGAGGGTGGAAACCTTTCAAAAAACCTGTGAGCAAGTGAAGAAAAGAATTGAGGAGATGAATAAAAAATACCAAGAGCGAGCCAATAAGAAACGCAAACAGCCTATTTTTCATCCCGGGGACTTGGTTTGGGTGCATTTGAGGAAGGAGAGGTTCCTTAAGCTTCGCAAAAACAAGCTTATGCCTCGTTCTGATGGTCCTTTTAAGGTTCTTGAGAGGGTGAACGATAGTGCTTACAAAATTGAGCTACCAGACAAATTGATGGGTGTTAGTGCGACTTTCAATGTAGGGGATTTATCACCATACTTTGATGATTCAAGTTTGAGGGCAAACTCTTTTGAAGAAAGGGGGAATGATCCAAAGTGGACATCTAATGAACCTGTTGCTTTAGTCTTAGAGACTCTTAGGTTTTTCCCATTCACAAAGAAGGGTGAAATTCTATGCTGCATTTCATGGGAAGATTGAAGATTGGTACACGGTTGGCTAGCATCACATTTTGGACGCATTTCATGACTATTTTGGGCGTGTGGATCCTAGGCCATTTACTATCTATTATTAACTTATGTGCTAGTTAATGTTGCTGAAATAATGCCAAGAATCTAGCTCTTCGCCGGTTGTAATGGGGGGGTTATCAATAGGCTTTATTATGCTTTCATTACTTAGCTTAAATCAAGGCTTAAATCAAGGAGGAAACCATTGGCTGTTGGCCTTTCATTCTTGGACGGTTTTCCTTGGCTTTTGGTGTGCTTTTGCTGCTCCTTTCCTCTATAAAAGGGAGAGCAAAACAGAAATTAAGAGGCAGTTTTGAGATTTGATAAAAACCTTGTGTTTATAGCATTTTAACTTAGAGTTTGTCTCAAGTTCAAGTGTTCCCTTATTGCTTTGAGTGAGTCTTGAGTGATAAGCTTAGGAGAGATTGAGTGAGTCTTATCTCTGGCCTAAAACCCCAAAACTTTGAGTGTGTCCTTGAGTTTTGGCCCTTTTATCTTGTTCCATGATATTTGAGTATTCTAACTATAAGTATTTTTAAATCCATCAACCCATATTCGGGAGGGGGTATTTAGATTTACATCAAGAACTTCAGAGCAGAGGCACACCCAGTAATGTAGAAGCAAACCCGCAGCAGCACAGCAGACACCCAGCAGCAAAACAAGACAGCAGGCAGCAAAGCATTGAGCAAAACAAGCAGCTGCATAAAACAGAACAGCAGGGCAGACAGCAATGCACCAACACCAAGACTAGCCCCACAACAGCAGCATAGAGGAAAGCAGCAGCAAGGCAATAGTTCCTAGCAGAGCAAAACAGTACACCCAGCAGAACACAGCACCAAAAGCATAAAAACAGCAAGCAAACAGCAAAACCAGCAAAAAAGAACAGTAAAAAGAGCAAAATACAACAGGAACCTCAACTGAAAAAGAAAGAAATCAGAACACACACACAAAGAACCCGAGACAAGCTCTAAACAATCAAATATTTGCTTCCCGCCGGGATTCTACAAACTGAGTGAAAGACAATATCCCGAACAAGGGCATCAACTGACTTGCAACAACCAGTAAAGAGAACTGCATTCCTTTGAATCCAAATACCATAAACTGTTTCAGTGAAGGCCACCTGGATCACTTTATTCTTCAATCTGGAACTTCTGCAGATTTTCTTCATCCAATCAATCTCATCACTAAACTGCTGAACAGGCTTGGAAACACGTAAGATCCCCAATACCTTACTCCAAACCTTCCTAGAGAAATCACAATCAAAGAAAAGATGTTGAACACTTTCATTGCCATTCAGAAAAAGGAAACACTTTGGATCACAAGAGATGTGCCATTGAAGCAACCTATCCTTAGTGACAAGCCTATTCCACAAAGCTAGCCACAAGATAAAAACACTTTTGGGAGTTGCTAAGTTATGGCAAGTAACTCTCTTCCAAGGAACTTTAGGCACTTGAGGCCTAATAGTAGCATAAAGCTTCTTGATTTTCAACTTGTTACCCTGAGCGAAACCATCCCATCCCCCTTGATCATTCACATTATCTCTACAACTCAAAATCTTCTTCAAGAACCAGGAGCATCTAGCAGGGGTAGGGGTGGTCCAACAATCTTTATGCTTGAAATAGTAGATATGAACCCACTTAACCCAAAGATTATCAGCCTTGTGAGCAATATCCCTAAGTAACTTAGTGACAGCTGCTTTATTCAACTCAGGAAAAGAAAGCAGGTTCCAGCCACCACAAACTTTAGGAAGACAGACATTATTCCAAGCAACCAAAGACTTCTTAGCAGGAGTAGAGGATCCAGTCCAAAGAAAGCACCTGAACCTAGCCTCAATCTCTTTCAGAATTTTCTTCGGAAGAATAAAAGATTCAAAAAGCTTTGTTTGTATGTGTTTGACTTTCATTATATTCAATTAGCTTCTTTGAATGTATAGTACTTTCATTCGATTCAAAAAGATTTGTTTAAATGTTTTGACTTTCATTTGATTTAAAAAGCTTTGTTTGATTGTGTTTGACATTCATTTGACTCAAAAAGGTTTTTAGAATGTGTTTCACTTTCATTTGATTCAAAAAGATTTGTTTAAATGTGTTTGACTTTAATTTGATTCAATTAGTTCGTTGAATGCATTTGACTTTCATTCGATTCAAAAACCTTATTTGAATGTGTTTGAGTCTTATTTGATTCAAAAAGCTTTGTTTGAATGTGTTAGACTTTCATTTGATTTAGAAACCTTTGTTTGAATGTATTCGACTTTCATTTGATTCAATTATTTTCTTTGAATGCATTAGACTTTCATTCGATTCAAATTTTTTTTTGTAAATGTGTTTGACTTTCATTTTAATCAAAAATCTTTGTTTTAATGGGTTTAACATTCATTTTATTCAAAATGCTTTATTTTAATGTGTTTGACTTTTATTTGATTCAAAAAGCTTTGTTTGAATGTGTTTGACTTTCATTTGATTCAAAATACTTTGTTTGAAGGTATTTGACCTTCAGTTGATTTAAAAATCTTTGTTAGAATATGTTTCACTTTCCTTTTAATCAAAAATATTTGTTTAAATGTGTTTGACTTTCATTTGATTCAATTCAATTCGTTAAATGCATTTGACTTTCATTCGAATCAAAAAGTTTTGTTTGAATGTGTTTGACTTTTATTTGATTTTAAATGCTTTGTTTAAATGTGTTAGACTTTCATTTGATTCAATTAGCTTCGATGAATGCATTTGGCTTTTTTTTTATTCAAAAACCTTTATTTGAATGTGTTTGACTTTCATTTGATTCAAAAAGCTTTGTTTGATTGTGTTTGTTTTTTATTTGATTCAAAAAAACATTTCGTATGTGTTTGACTTTCATTTGATTCAAAAAGTTTTGTTTGAATGTGTTTGACTATCATTTAATTCAATTAGCTGGTTTAATGCATTTGACTTTCATTCGATTCAGAAAACTTTGTTTGAATGTGTATGACTTTCATTTG
This sequence comes from Chenopodium quinoa, assembly GCF_001683475.1. Taxonomy (NCBI): domain Eukaryota; kingdom Viridiplantae; phylum Streptophyta; class Magnoliopsida; order Caryophyllales; family Amaranthaceae; genus Chenopodium; species Chenopodium quinoa. The sequence goes on from NW_018745442.1 coordinate 233,244, forward strand.
ATTCAATTAGCTTCGTTGAAAGCATTTGACTTTCATTCGGTTCAAAAAGCTTTGTTTTAATGTGTTTTACTTTCATTTGATTTAAAAAGCTTGGTTTGAATGTGCTTAAATTTAATTTAATTCAATTATCTTCTTTGAATTCATTTGACTTTCATTCCATTCAAAAAGGTTTATTTGAACGTGTTTGATTTTCATTCAATTCAAAAAGCTTTGTTTAAATGTGTTTGACTTTTATTTGACTCAGAAATCTTTGTTTGAATGTGTTTGACTTTCATTTGATTTAAGAAGCTTTGTTTGAACGTGTTTGACTTTCATTTGATTTAAAAATATTTGTTTCACTGTGTTTGACTTTCATTTGATTCACAAAGCTTTGTTTGAATTTGTTTGACTTTCATTTGATTCAATTAGTTCGTTGAATGCATTTGATTTTTATTTGATTTAAAAACCTTTGTTTGAATGTGTTTGACTTTCATTTGATTCAAAAAGCTTTGTTTGAATGTGTTTAATTTTCATTTGAATCAAATAGTTTCGTTGAATTCATATGACTTTCATTCGATTCAAAAAGCATTGTTTGAACGTTTTAGACTTTCATTTGATTCAATTAGCTTTGTTTTAATGTGTTTGACTTCATTTAAATCAAAATGCTTTCTTTGCATGTGTTTGGCTTGCATTTGATTCAATTATATACATTGAATGCATTTCACTTTCATTCGTTTCAAAAGGCTTTGTTTAATTGTGTTTGGCTTTCATTCCATTCAAAAAGATTTATTTGAATGTGTTTGACTTTTTTTAATTAAAAAAATCTTTGTTTGAATGTATTTGACTTTCACTTGATTCAATTAGCTTCTTTTAATGTATTTAACTTTTATACGATTTTAAAAACTTCGTTTAAATGTGTTTGACTTTTATATAATTCGAAAAGCTTTGTTTCAATGTGATTGACATTCATCTGATTCAATTAGCTTCGTTAAATACATTTGACTTTCATTCAATTAAAAAAGCTTTGTTTGAATGTGTTTAACTTTCATTTGATTCAAAAACTTTGTTTGAATGTGTTAGACGTTCATTTGATTCAAGACCTTTGTTTGATTGTATTCGACTTTAATTTAACTCAATTATCTTCTTTAAAATGCATTTGACTTTTATTCGATTTAAAAACTTTGTTTAAATGTGTTTGACTTTCATTTTAATCAAAAAGCTTTGTTTAAATGTGTTTTACATTCATTTTATTCAAAAAGCTTTGTTTGAATGTTTTTTTACCTTCATTTGATTCAAAAAGCTTTGTTTGAATGTGTTTGACTTTCATTTGATTGAAAAAACTTTATTTGAATGCATTTGACCTTCATTTGATTCAAAAATCTTTGTTTTAATGTATTTGACTTTCCTTTGATTCAAAAGATTTGTTTAAATGTGTTTGAGTTTCACTTGATTCAATTAAATTTGTTAAATGCATTTGACTTTCATTCGAATCAAAAAGTTTTGTTTAAATGTGTTTGACTTTTATTTGATTCAAAAATCTTTGTTTGAATGTTTTAGGATTTCATTTGATTAAATTAGCTTCGATGAATGCATTTGACTTTTTTTATCCAAAAACCTATATTTGAATGTGTTTGACTTTCAATTTGATTCAAAAAGCTTTGTTTGAACGTGTTTGTTTTTCAATTGATTCAAAAACATTTATTCGAATGAGTTTGACTTTCATTAGATTAAAAAAGCTTTGTTTGAATTTTTTTGACTTTCATTTAATGCAATTAGTTTGTTGAATGCATTTGACTTTCATTCGATTTTAAAAGCTTTGTTTGAATGTTTTTGAATTTTTATTTGATTTAATTAGCTTCGTTGAATGCATTTGACTTTCATTCAATTTAATAAGCTTTGTTTGATTGTGTTTGACATTCATTTAAGATAAAAATCTTTGTTTGAATGTGCTTAACTTTAATTTAATACAATTATCTTCTTTGAATGAATTTTACTTTCATTCAATTTAAAAAGGTTTATTTGAACGTGTTTGACTTTCATTTGATTCAAAAAGCTTTGTTCGAATGTGTTTGATTTTTATTTCATTCAAAAAGCATTGTTTGAATGTGTTAAACTTTTATTTGATTCAAGTAGCTTCGTTCAATGCATTTGACTTTCATTCGATCAAAAAGTTTTGTTATAATGTGTGTTAACTTTTATTTGATTCAAAAAGCTTTGTTTGAATGTTTTTGTCTTTCATTTTATTCAATTAGGTTCATTGAATGCATTTGACTTTCATTCGATTCAAAAAGCTTTGTTTGAATGTGTTTAGCTTTAATTTGATTGAAAAAACCTTTGTTTAAATGTGTTTGACTTTCATTTGATTAGAAAAGCTTTATTTGAATTTGTTTGACTTTCTTTTGATACAATTAGCTTTGTGAATGCATTTTACTTTCATTCGATTCAAAAAGCTTTGTTTGAATGTGTTTGACTTTCATTTGATTTTAAAAGCTTTTGTGTGAATGTCTTTGACTTTCATTTGATTCAAAAATCTTTGTTTGAATTTGTTTGAGTTTCATTTAATTCAATTAGCTTCGTTGAACAAATGTGACTTTCATTTCATTCAAAAAGCAATGTTTGAATGTGTTTGACTTTCATTTGATTGAACAAGCTTAGTTGGAATGTGTTTGACATTCATATGATTTAATTAGCTTCGTTGAATGGATTTAAATATTGTTCGATTCAAAAACCTTTGTTTGAATGTGTTGACTTTCATTAGATTTTTTTTAGATAAATAGAAATTTTATTACCAAAGAGAAAGATTACAACTTACAAAACTGCTAAGTTGTAACACCCAAAACACCACAAAGCCCAACAAGGCCAAACAAACACCAAAAGCAGACTCTAGTTCAAACCTAGCCACCTTCTAGTAAGGGTTCTAGGAAGAACCAGAATCACTAACTGGACTCAAAGACTCAGGCATCTTCTAGGAAGGGTACTAAGCCCAAGGACCAGGACAACACAACTAAATAGAATACAACATATATCTATCAGAGCTATAACATCTGCAAGCAACAAGAAAAATAATCTCCCTAATCAATTCAGAAGTTGGTTTGCAATTTCCTGTAAACATCAAAGCATTCCTCTGCAGCCATATATTATAGACAGTCTCAGAGAAACACATCACAATAAGCTTACTCTTGACATCAGTCTTCCTACAATACTTTGCAGTCCATTGCAGTTCATCAGTAAAACTAAGAACAGGTCTAGTGAAACCAAAGGCCTGTAACATTGAAGCCCAGATTACTTTGGAGTAAATGCAGTCAAAAAATAAATGGTTCACAGTTTCATTTGCATCAGCACAAAAGAAACAGCAAGAGTCACAATGAATTTGCCAGGCCAGAAGCCTGTCCTTAGTAACAAGTCTGCCCAACACAGCAAGCCAAGTGATAAAAATACTTTTTGGAGAAGCTTGGTTATTGCAAATGATTCTCTTTCAGGGAACTTTGGGACCCTGAGGCTTAATGATACTGTAGAGCTTCTTAATCTGCATTTTACCATTCACAGTTACATTTGACCATCCACCTATGTTGTTCACAATATCTCTAGAAGCAAGGATCTTTTTCAAAATCCAAGAAGCCTTTTTGGGAATAGAAGCAGTCCATAAATTCTTACCAGCAAAATAGTAGATGTGAACCCATTTTACCCAAAGATTGTCAGATTTACTAGCAAGATCCCAAAGCACTTTAGTGACAGCGGCTTTGTTCCATTCTTCTAAAGAAGTTAAGTTCCATCCACCACAAGAATTAGGTAAGCACATAAATCTCCAATCCACTAAAGCTTTCTTTGTGGGGTTACCCTTTCCAGTCCATAAGAAACATCTGAATCTGGACTCCATTTCTTTGATAATTTTCTTTGACAAGACAAAGATCTGAGCCCAAAACGCTTGAATTCCAAAGAGAACACTCTTAACTAATTGCAATCTACCAGCATAAGATAGGTGTTTAGTAGCCCAAGTGTCAATTCTACTTGTAACCCTTTAAATTAAAGGCCTGCAATCAGAGATAGTGAGTTTTTTGGAGGAAAGGGGCACACCAAGACACCTAAAGGGAAGAGTACCATTAGCCATCCCAAGAACCTACTGAAGCTCACACCTCTCTTGATCCAATATACCCCAAAAATAGGCATCACTTTTATCCAGATTAGCAGATAAGCCTGAAGCCAAAGAAAATTTCTGAAAAGCCTTGAAAAGCAACTTAACAGAAACCAAATCAGCTCTAGCAAACAAGAGAAGATCATCTGCAAAAATTAAATGAGTAATCCCAAGTTTTTCACACCTAGGATGAAAGTTAAAATCTGGATCCTTAGTCATGTCCTGCAGACACCTAGACAAATATTCCATACATAAAGCAAAAAGAAAAGGAGACATAGGATCACCTTGCCTTAATCCTTTTCTTGCTTGAAAAGGAGTAGAAGGGTAACCATTGATCATAACTGAGTAAGAAACAGAGGTGATACAACCCATAATCCAGTTAATGACCTTGTTAGGGAACCCAAGTTCACCAAGCATAGTGTTAAGGAAGCTCCATTCCACAGAGTCATAGGCTTTCCTTAAATCTATTTTTAACATACACCTTGGAGTAACATATTTGTGAGAATAACCCTTAATTAATTCTGTTGCAAGCATTATGTTGTCACCAATGTGTTTCCCAGGTATAAACCCAGCTTGAGCATCATTCACAACTGAACCAACAACTTTTGCTAACCTAGCAGTAATGACCTTAGAAATCAATTTATATACTAGAGTGCAGCAAGCTATAGGTCTGTAATCTTTTGCATAGGAAGGGTTCTGAACTTTTGGGATCAAGGTGAGAGTAGTACAGCTCCAAGACTTCTTTATCACACCCGTGTCAAAGAAATCCAGAACAGCTTTGTAAACTTCAGTTTTCACATGATTCTAAGTTTTCTTGAAAAACACAGCATTGAACCCATCTATACCAGGAGCTTTATCATCCCCAATACTAGCCAAAGCAAGATCAATATCAGAGTGAGAAACCAAAGCAGAAAGAATAGCAATATCCTCAGAAGAAAGATGTTTCCCAGCGCTAACCACAGCAATATCAACAGCTGGCAAAGTGCTAGCAGCAGAACCTAGCAACTTCTTGGAAAAGTCAATAATTTCAGCTTGCACCATAGCAGGATCCTTAATCACAATATCATCATTATTGTAACTGGAGTCAATTCTATTCCTATTCTGTCTTTGCTTAAGAACAAAAAAGAAATAATGAGAATTAGAGTCCCCAAGCTCGATCCAATCCACTCTTGATTTCTGCTTTAAGATACTCTCATTAGTATTCATCCAATACTTCACTTCTTCAATTCTATTGGCTTCCTGATTTTGGAGAGAAACATTAGTAACATCTTCTGCTAACTGAGATTGAACCTCAGCTAAAGAGAACCTAACTTCTTCCAATCTGTCAGTAACTTTAGCAAAATGCTTAATGTTTAGACTCTTAAGACCAGCTTTGACAAATTTTAGTTTCTTCCAAACCTGCAACATAGGATTCCCAGAAACAGAAATATCCTAGTGAGAAGACACAACTTCAAGAAAATCATGATGAGAGGTAAGACAATTTAGAAATCTAAAAGGTTTGCCTTTTCCAGCAACTGAATGAGCAACATCAACTAGAATAGGACAGTGATCCAAGAGAGAAGGGGGAAGGTAAATTGCCTCAGTTTGACCATAAGCCAACATCCAAGCCTCATTAACCAATCCTCTATCAATTCGAGAAGCAGACCTATCCATACCATGACCCTTATTATTCCAAGAGTAGAAGGAGCCTTTACTCTTGATTCCAACAAGCTCCAAATCATGCACAAAATCCTTGAAATCCTTAACTTCATAATCAGTAACTTGATTCCCATTAAATCTATCTTCAGAAGAGAGGATAGAATTATAGTCTCCAATACAAATCTAGGGTAGCTGAATAACACCCAAGGCCTTGATTCCAGCCCACATAGCAGACCTATGCTGAATAGAATGAAGCCCATAAACAAAAGTGCAAGCAACCTGATGCTGTAAATCCTTAGTAGTGACAATTGTATGAATTAATTGTTCAGCAACTATAATAACATCAAAGGACACAACATCTGGCTTCCAGCCAACCCAAATCCTACCCTTGGGAGAGTAGGCATGATTACAAATCCATTCCCAAGCTCTTCCAAATTTCTTTTTCATAGCTTCAAACTTATGCAGTTTAACTTTAGTTTCAAGAATAGCCATAACATCAATAGAGTGATCATTGAGCAACTGCTTAACAGCAGTCACCTTATTAGGGTCATTAAGACCCCTAACATTCCAGGTTGTAATAATCATGGTACTAAAGGGGGATTACCATCACCCCCGTTAGGAATTATTTCAGCAATTTCATCTTCTAGTAGAGAAGAGTATGCATTATTAGTTCTAGGTATATTCTGATGAATACCAGCAACATGAGATCTAGCTCTTTTGCTTACCAACCTCCAATTAGCATCAAAATAAGCAGCAAAAGAGGTATGAGCAGGAGTAATAACACGCTGAAAATCAGTAGTTTGGTCCTTTTCTTAATCTTGTTCAGTACCACAGCTGATGCATGGACTGGAGCAGGTTGCTTCTGGACCCAAACCTTCTCTTGTGGGGGTTTAACTGGCTGAGACACAGCTTTTTTAGGTTTAGATTTAACCTTAGGAGCAGTACAATCACGCCCCACTTTATCCCACTTCTTACAGAAAGGTGGAGACCATTCAAATAGCACCTTCAACTCAAGAATTTCACCCATAGGGCTTTCAACAGTCACACTAGTAGGCAATGGCCTAGTTATATCAACTTCTATGAGCACTCAGGCAAAAGAGACTCTGAGTTGTGTAGTAGTACACTCATCAGCAAACAAGGGCCCTCAATTGTACTACCAATTCTGCTTAAAGTTTCTGTACCCTAGCAATTCAGGGGTAAATTTGGAAACCTAACCCATAGAGGTACAGTTCTAAGTATCTCAGCTTGAAAATTAAATTTATCAGACCATGGCTTAACAATAGCAGGCTTATTATTAAACATGCGGGGCCCTGAACTTAGAACAACATTCTTATCATCACTTGAACATAGATTGATTATAAAATAACCATCATTATGCAAAAAAATCTCAAGTTTAGCAAAATTACTCCAGTTTTGGTCAATGAGTTTATGAACAACAGCAATTGTGGGATAAAATCCAACAACATAAAAGATAACTGCATTGCACCACTTAGAATTACATGCTGCCATTTCCTCTGCATGGATTTGGGCCACAGGCTTTCCACTCTTCAAAATAGGCGCCACAAAGCTCAGAGCAGCACCCTTAGCAGTCAGTTTACCATGAAACAAATTCGACCAGTTCTTAGAATTCATGGGTTGATTAGATGAACTAGGGTGTTCAGGGTGACATGCAGACCTAGAAACAATCGGAATCGCATCATTTGGTTGCACAGCCATGGATTTAGGCAATGGAACAGTAATCGGGGAAACCCTAGGTACCACTTCACTGGATTTCTGCAACTGAGCAGCAGCAAATGAATCCTCAAGGATCTTCAATTCAGCTCTAGTGATCCTACCTCTTGATGGGTGAACAAGATGAGCTGGCGGAGAAACCAACTTAGTTTCATCTTCAACCTCCGGGATAGTGTTCACATTCAAGTTCTTCAATCGATTAAGATCAGCAGGGGTGAGAGATCCAAAAGCAGGAGAACGAAGGAGTGGAGTAGCTTGTTTCTTCTTCTTAGCCATGACAATCAGAGCTGAGTGAGAAAACCAACTTCAGATCAAACCACCATGAAAACCGCAGAATCGCAAAACCAGAGCATCTCTCTCTAACTTTCTTTCAACTTCAGAATGTTTTTTACGATTGTGTTTGACTTTCATTAGATTTAAAAAGCTTTGTTTGAATGTGTTAAACTTTTATTTTATTTATTTAGCCTTTTTGAATGCATTAGACTTTCATTCAATTCAAAAAGCTTTGTTTGAATGTGTGTGACTTTATTTGATTTTACAAGCTTTGTATGAATGTGTTTGACTTTCATTTGATTCAAAAAGCTTTGCTTTAATGTGTTAGACTTTCATGTGATTCAAAAAGCTTTATTTGAATGTGTTTTATTTTCATTTGATTCTTTTAGCTTCGTTGAATGCATTTAACTTTCATTCGATTAAAAAAAATTGCTATAATGTGTTTGACTTTCACTTGATTCAAAATGTTTAATATGAATGTGTTTAGATTTTATTTTATTCAATTAGCTTCGTTGAATGCATTTGAATTTCATTCAATCAAAAAGCTTTGTTTGAATGTGATTGACTTTCGTTTGATTTAAAAGCTTTCTTTGAATGTGTTTGGCTTTCAATTGATTCAATTAGTTTCGTTGAATGCATTTGAATTTCATTTGATTTAAAAATCTTTGATTGAATGTGCTTGACTTTCATTCAATTCAAAAACTTTGTTGAAATGTGTTTAACTGTCATTTGATTCAAAAAGTTTTGTTTGAATGTGGTTTCCTTTCATTTGTTCAATTAGCTTCGTTGAATGCATTTGAATTTCATTTGATTCAAAAAAACTTCTTTTGAATGTGTTTTTCTTTTATATGATTCAAAAAGCTTTGTTTGAATGTTTTTGACATTCATTTGACTTAATTAGCTTTGTTTAATGGATTGACTTTCATTCTTTTCAATACACTTTGTTTTAATGTGTTTGACTTTCATTTGATTCAAAAAGCATTGTTTAATGTGTTTGATTTTCATTTGATTCAATTAGCTTTGTTAAATATATTTTCCTTTCATTCGATTCAAAAAGCTTTTTTTGAATGTGTTTGACTTTCAATAGATTCAAAAACTTTTTTTGAATGCGTTTGACTATCATTTGATGCAAAAAACTTTGTTTGAATGTGTTTGACTTTCGTTCAATTCTAAAACTTTGTTTAAATGTGTTTGACTTTCATTTGATTCAAAAATCTTTTGTTGAATGTGTTTGACTTTCATTTGATTTAAAAAACTTTGTTTGAATGTGTTTGACTTTCATTTGATTCAATTAGCTTTGTTGAATACATTTGACTTTCATTTGATTTAAAAATCTTCATTTAAATGTGTTTGAGTCTTATTTGATTCAAAAAGCGTTGTTTGAATGTGTTAGACTTTCATTTGATTCAGAAAGCTTTGTTTGAATGTATTCGACTTGCATTTGATTCAATTAGTTTCTTTGAATGCATTAGACTTTCATTCGATTCAAAATTTTTTTTGTAAATTTGTTTGACTTTCCTTTTAATAAAAAATCTTTGTTTAAATGGGTTTAACATTCATTTTATTCAAAAAGCTTTATTTTAATGTGTTTGACTTTCATTTGATTCAAAAAGCTTTGTTTGAATGTGTTTGACTTTCATTTGATTCAAAATACTTTGTTTGAAGGTATTTGACCTTCATTTGATTTAAAAAGCTTTGTTTGAAGGTGTTTGAATTTCCTTTGATTCAAAAAGATTTGTTTAAATGTGTTTGACTTTCATTTGATTCAATTAAATTCGTTAAATGCATTTGACTTACATTCGAATCAAAAAGTTTTGTTTGAATGTGTTTGACTTTTATTTGATTTTATAAGCTTTGTTTGAATGTGTTAGACTTTCATTTGATTCAATTAGCTTTGATGAATGCATTTGACTTTTTTTTTATTCAAAAACCTTTATTTGAATGTGTTTGACATTGATTTGATTCAAAAAGCTTTGTTTGAACGTGTTTGTTTTTTCATTTGATTAAAAAAAAATTTCGTATGTGTTTGACTTTTATTTGATTCAAAAAGTTTTGTTTGAATGTGTTTGACTTTCATTTAATTCAATTAGCTGGTTCAATGCATTTGACTTTCATTCGATTCAAAAAACTTTGTTTGAATGTGTGACTTTCATTTGATTCAATTAACTTCGTTGAAAGCATTTGACTTTCATTCAGTTCAAAAAGCTTTGTTTTAATGTGTTTGACATTCATTTTATTTAAAAAGCTTTGTTTTAATGTGCTTAACTTTAATTTAATTCAATTATCTTCTTTGAATTCATTTGACTTTCATTTCATTCAAAAAGGTTTATTTGAACGTGTTTGACTTTCATTTGATTCAAAAAGTTTTGTTTGAATGTGTTTGACTTTTATTTGATTCAAAAAGCTTTGTTTTAATGTGTTAGATTTTTAATTGATTCTTTTTCTTTTGGAAAGTAAGAAATTATATTAATCACAATAAAAACTGTACAAAATGTACAAATACACATCCTGTGAAAGGCTACCCAAAACTGCACAAGAGCCAAAAGGCCCACACTAACCCCTATAAGCCTAGAAAACCCTCAACCACCTACAGGAAGGGAGAAGAGGGCAACCAGGCAACTCTTCTGAGAACCACACACATCCGGCTACCTTCTAGGAAGGGCACAAGAGGAGCAGAACTCAGGAAACAAAACAAAAGCAACACCAAAAAGAGACTATCATCAGAGATACAACACAAAAAACTAAACAGCAATTACAGCATATGCCTAAGCTTAAACAACCATTAACAGTCTTCTGTCTTCCATCTAGCATCAATAAGCTGTTGAGCTCTTCCACTAACTTCTCTTCTGATTGCTTTAACCAGTACCTCAGGATGTATTACAGCATGCTGCCAGAACACATGATTTCTGGCTAAACAAATGTTGTAAATAGCAGCACTCAAAGTGGCAAGATAAAAGTTGCTCTGAATCTTATTTTTCCCCATATTCCTCCAACTCTTCCAGGCCTCACCAATATTATCCTGCTGTAAACCAATGCCCAGCCAACTACAAACACCAGTCAGGCATCTCTTACTGTAATTGCAAACAAAGAACAAATGAGTAATAGTTTCAGTCTCCTCTCCACATAGAAGACACAGATCATCAGAGCAAACCCCAAACCTTGAAAGCTCATCCCTAGTCTTGAGCCTCCCTAACATTGCCAACCAAATTACAAAAGAGTGCTTAGGAACATTGAACTTATTCCAAACACACTTGCTCCAAGAAAACTTATCCAAATTGCCCTGCAACCACTTATAACAGTCTGCAATTTTATATTGTTTGCTAAGCCACATATTACTAGCAAAACCTTCCTTTAGTTCCTCCTTGACCTTACACATCAATTTCCACCCCCATCTAGCACTTCTCTTGGGACTATACTGCCACCAATCTTGCTCTTTTAGATAAACTAAGTGCACCCATTTTACCCACAAAGACTCAGTGTTCTTAGCAATCTTCCACACATAGCTACCAAGAGCTGCCTTGTTCTACAGCAAACAGTTTCTAATCCCCAAACCACCAGTATTTTTAGGTCTACACACCCAATCCCAGGCCAAAGGAGGAGCTCTAATCAACACAGCCTTGCCATCCCATAAAAACGCTCTGCAAAGTTGCACAATCCTAAGCATCACAGTCTTAGGAATTAACAAGCACTGAGCCTAATAAGTGTGAAGGCTCATAAGCACTGCATTTATCAAGGTAGCTCTAGCAGCATAAGACAAATTCCTGCTACTCCAACACTGAATCTTATTCAGCATCTTGTTAAATATAGCATCATAATCAGTGACTCTCAAATACTTATCATTCAAAGGAATTCCAAGATACTTAAAAGGCATACTACCAACAACAAAACCAGAAAGCTGCAAAATAGCATCCCTAGTCTGATTCTGCACATTACCAAAATACACAGTTGTCTTATCAATGTTAACCTGCAACCTAGATCTTCTTTCAAAAGACTTCAGAGCCTTGAGAAGCAGCTTAATAGAATCCACATCCCCATAAGAGAACAACATCAAATCATCAGCAAAGATAAGGTGGTTCTGGGCTAAATTCTTACATCTCTCATGGTATTTGAACCCCTTTTTCTTCCCAATTTTCTTTAACATCCTAGTCAAATAATCCATGACCAACACAAATAATAAGGGAGACATAGGATCACCTTGTCTTATCCCTTTTTTCCCAGCAAAGAAACCATACAAACCACCTTTTAACATCAAAGAGAAAGAAGGAGTGCTAACACACTCCATAATCCAATCAGTAAACTTTATAGGAAACCCCAAAGCCCCAAGCATATTTTTTATAAAGCTCCAACTTATAGAATTATAAGCTTTCCTCAAATTCACTTTAACTGTACACCTAGGAGGCATTCTCTTATTACTGTAACTCTTAAGCATATCTTGACAAACCAAGATATTGTCCAAAATGGACCTTCCAGCAACAAAAGCACCCTGGCAAGGATCAACGAAGTCAGGAAGCACTTCCTTGAGCCTTGCACAAATGAGCTTTGAGATGATCTTATAAACAACATTACAGCAAGCAATTGGCCTAAACTGAGTCACTTTATTAGCATTATTAACTTTAGGCACCAGGGTAAGAGTAGTGGCATTGACTTGCTTCAGCAGCTTACCCTCACCAAAAAAATTCAGCACAGCTTTAGTAACATCTTTACCAGTAACATCCCAAGTACTCTTGAAAAATTTACTTGGAAAACCATCAGGGCCCGGGGCTTTATCATCATCAATACTCCAAAGCGCCTCTTTCACATCTTTCTCACTAAAACCCTGCACAACCTATCTGACTGTTCAACACCCAAGCATTTCCCTTCCTGGAGAACACTATCATGCACCTCACCAGTAGCATCAGCACTGCTGCCTAGGAGATCTTTATAATAGTCTAGAAAAGCCTCACAAACTTTCCTAGGTTCAGCCAATACAATCCCATCCTCAAAACAATAGAATAAACACTGTTCTGAATTCTCCTTTTCCTAAAAATTGCATGAACATATGCAGAGTTCATGTCCCCATCTTTTAACCAATGAACCTTGGCTTTCTGCTTCAGAAAATTATACCTAGCAGTATGAGCCTGAGTATACTCATCCCTTGCTAGTTTCTCTTGCAAAATTAACTCCTTATCCCTAGGGTCACTATGCAACTTAGACTGTATATCTAACAGCTTCTTCTCAACAATAGCATCAGCTGTCTCAACACAAGTAAACCTCAATCAAGTTAATGTTTTTAAGTTTCTTTTTGGTTTCAGTTAACCTCTTAATCAATTGAAACATATCAGTTCCCTGGACCCCAATAGCCCAAGCTTCCTTTACAGCATCCAAAAAAACCCGGAGCATCAATCCACATATTAAAGAACCTGAAAGGTTTTTTCAACTGCATACCACCATCAAACAACAGAAAAACACATGGACAATGATCCATCAGACCCTCATGGAAGAAAGTGGCTTGCAGATTAGGAAACTCATCCAGACAAGCATTATTCACCAGAACTCTATCAATTCTAGTGCTCTCTCTATCAATCCCACCTTGTTTATTATTCCATGTATAGAACATACCCCCAGTTTGCCAGTCAAACAGATGAGTATCCCTCAAACACTGTCTAAATGGCTATACTTCAGCAAGAGTTACAGTAGAACCCACCCTATCACTAAGATTGAGAACATTGTTAAAATCTCCACCAATAAGCCAAGGACTATGGACAATACTAGCAAGCATCTTTAGTTGATCCCATAGCTCTTCCCTTTGCACAGCTTCATTCAATCCATACACAAAAGTAACCTCAAACTGAATACCAGTAGCCTTATGAACTACTTTACAGTGAACTAACTGCACCTCAACCTTGGTCACCATTACCTAAAATATTTGAGACAGCCAAATCACACAAATTCTACCATTTTTATGCTGACTGTAATTAGAGCAAACAGACCAATCACCACCAACTCTATCAAACACCTTGCCAAAATTCCTATCCTTCACTCTGGTTTCAAGAAACCCAAATAGCCCAATATTATGGTGTCTTATGAACCACAAAACATCACATCCAAAACCCCACACTATCCATTGAACAACTCAGAGCATTCCCCTTCCTTCAATACCCTAAATATGTTACCACTACCACCAACCAAGACAACACCTAGCTGTAACAATACAGGAGCCTCAAACAGTGAATCCTGTCCACCAGCATCAGACACATCAGCTGTCCTGCTCCCCTTCACATCATTAGTTTGCTGCTGAGTATAGCTAGTCTTCTGAACAGGTCTCCACACTTGCTTAGGTGGCTGCCTATGCTGCTTCTTTGCTCGCACTTTGTGATTAGGACATTGAGCATCCTCATGCCCCATACCATGACAAACCTTGCAGTTTATAGGCTTCCACTCATACTCCACTTTATGAGTAATGCACACACCCTTTTCATCAAGAAATGCAACAGAATCTGGAAATGAGGCATTAATCTCAACCTCTACCATCACACGAGCATAATTTAATTTCTCTTTTGAGGCAGTAGCTCTATCAGTTTTAATAGGATTGCCAATTAAGGAAGCAATCTTCATCAAAGCATTCTGACCCCAAAATTTAAGGTCAATCCCTACAAGCCTAACCCAGACATGAACCTTAGTTACTGTCTCCTTAGCCAAATCCAGCTCAGGCTCCCATGCTTTCATGATAATAGGCTTCTTGTCAAACAGAATGGGTCTAGCATTCAGAACCTTGTCTCTACTCTCAACAGTTCTAAACCGAACCAAGAACACTCCATTGTCCATCAAAGAAATCTTATCTATCCCATGCTTACCCCAAACCCTTCTTATTAATCCATTAATCACATTCAATGGAGGTTTAGCACAAACAATGTAGCACACAATCGCAGATTTCCAAAAACCAAGTTTTGGTTTCACATCATCCAAAGTAATCTGCACCAAATGACTAGCATCCTGCCCATCAACACAAGAATTTCCACCTCCAGAGAGATCTAAACCTTCTTTCCTAGTACCCTCAAATAGAGATTCCCGCCAATTCAATCAAGTAGGAGGAGATTGAAAAACAAGGGATTGCGAATTGGGGGTCTCAGAAATTGGGGGAAACAAATTGGGAGTAGGAATACCATGCTCAATCATCAAAATAGGAGTTGGATTATCAAATTTTAGAACACTATCACAGCAATTATCAGTTCTAAGCTCAGCATCAATGGCGGAAGCAGACTTATGAATTACCTGTAACCACGCATTGAAGTCTTCTTGATGTGCCCCTCTCTCCTCCTCAGTAATCTCTATCTTCGGAATACCATTCTCCATTACTTCATCAAGCCAGCTCTCAACTGAGACATCTTCAGTAGCAATGCTCTGTTCCTTCTTCTTCGCAAAATTCCTTGTTCTGGGTCAAGAATTCTGCCTTTCCTTCTGTTTTTTCTTTGATTTAGACCCTGAACTTTTGCTTCCCTTACCCTTCTTCCTCTTTGCCATTGAAATCGGGCTAAAAATCGAAGTTCAAATTTATGGGTTTCAATCGATTTTTCAACTTTCTCTCTCTAGTTCTTGAGACTTTCTCTCTCTAGTTCTTTACTTCCATTTCCACTTTGAATTTTTTATTTTTAATTGATTCAATTAGCTTTATTGAATGCATTTGACTTTCATTCAACTCAAAAAGCTTTGTTTGAATGTGTTTGAATTTTATTTGACTCAAAAACCTTTGTTTGAATGTGTTTGACTTTTTTTTTTTGGTAAATAAAGAATTTTATTACCAAAAGTAAAGAGTTACTACCCATATAAGTAGCAATTGCAAGAAATGAAAGTTCGGTACATGCCCTCTGGGCCAAAGAAGAAACAAAACCAAAGCCCGAAGGCAAAATAAAGACAACAACTACGGAACCTCTACCTACCAAAGGGAGAGGAAACCGAAGCTACAATCAAAAGTGGGTAAAAAAAACCCATACACCATAGATAACAAATAAGGTGAGCATAATAAAGCATCAGCTTAGCTTGAAAGCATACACCATCCACCAGCATCATCATAGAAAGCAGCTTGATAATAACCCCGCAGTCAGCCTGCCAAGTTAGAACAACAGCATGCATGCAGTACAAACCAGGACAAAAGATCGCAGCCATGAACCATCATCCAACAGCACAAACATAAGGTGGCTCAAGCAAGACAAAGAAGCATAAGATGCCACGACAAAGGTAGATCAACAACTACCACAACGGAAGAGGCATAACAAGGAGTCCTAGTAGAAGCAACTAACAAGGTAGCAATAGGGATACCACCCACTATACAATCCAGGCCATCAACTAACACTTCATGCTAGGAGACAACACTAAAAATAGGGCCTCAACCCACTACACACCAAGCAAGTTTAAATAACCAAGACTCACCCATGACAACCAACCTCCACCACGCCAAAACAACGACAAAGCATACACCATCCACCAACATCACCATAAAAACAGCTTGATAACAACCCCGTAGCCAGCCTGCCAGGACAGAACTATAACATACATGCAGTACAAACCAGAACAAAAGATCGTAGCCATGAACCATCAGCCAGCAACACAAACACAAGGAGGCTCAAGTAAAATAGAATAGCATAAGATGTCAGGACAGAGGTAGACTAACAACCACCACAACAGAAGAGGCTTAAGAAGGAGCCCGGACAAAAGAAAGAAACAAGGTAGAAAGAGGGATACTGCCCACCATACAATCCAAGCCATCAACTAGCACCTCATGCTAGGAGACAACACTAAAAATGGGGCCTCAACCCACTACACACCAGGAAAGCTAAAATGACCAAGACTCAACCATGACAGCTAACCTCCACCAAATAAAACAAAGAAATACACCTCCTACCAGCATCACCATAAAATCAGCTTGATAACAACCTCGAAGACAGCCTGCTAAGACAGAACAACATCATGCATGCAATATAAACCAGGAAAAGGATCGCAGCCATGAACCATCAACCAGCAACACAATCACAAGGAGGCTCAAGCAAAGTAGAGAAGCATAAGATGCCGAGACAAAAATAGATCAACAACTACCACAATGGAAGAGGCATAAAAAGGAGTCCGGGCAGAATTAAGAAACAAGGTAGCAATAGGGATACCACCCACCATACAATCCAGGCCATCAACTAGCACCTCATGCAAGGAGGTAACACTAAAAATAGGGCCTCAACCCACTACACACCCAGCAATCTAACAAGACCAAGACTCAACCATGACAACCCACCTCTAGAAACTATCCACCATCAATAGGCATAATCATAATATCACAGCTAAATAACAACCTAGAAACCAGTCTGCTAGGGCAGCAGCATGGCATGCATACAATACAAAATAGGACAAAGGATCGCTACCATGAACCATCAACCAACAACACTAATCACTAGGAAGCCTAAGCTGAAAAAGTAATACCAGACGCCTGGACAGTAGTTACAACCAAAGAAGCAATTCCCATTTTACACAAAGATAATAAAAGGGGCAAAATAACACTTATTCAACCTTCCTTTTCAATTGAAGAACATCAAGGAATACCTCAACCTCTACGAATCTACAATTCAAGGGAGCTGCCACCAACCCAAAAACGAAATCAACCTCCAAGCAGAATTCCCACAAGCACCAGAAAACCCCCGAAGAACGTCGAACCCAGAAAATAGAGCAAAGCCTCGAAAACAGAACAACAATCAGGGGTTGAAAGACGAGCGTTGAATCTACAAACTCGCCGACCACTTTGAAACGCACCCTGAACTCACTGAACTAGACCCGTCACCGGAGAAATAGATCAGAAAAAGAAAACGAAAACCCAGTCACCGGCGAACTAGCTCAGAAACCGACATTATTCTTCGAACGAAAACCTAGAAAATTGAGGGTTTGATTTGGAAAATCAAAGCCCCAAAAACCCGGAATCAGCCCAACGAATGAAAAAATTAGCACTTTTAGCAATTTCCGACTACTAGGAAATAGATTAGACCCAAAACACTGACCAGCAGACGATTCATCCAACACAATCGCCGGAACAACGAACCCTTCTTCAATCTTGAAGGTCGAAGAAAGGATCCGAGAGTTCCAAAAACTCTTAGGGTTTGTATTTTGAAGAAAATGAAGAACAAAAAATCTGCTTCCCCAATCTAACCCTTTGAAGAACGAATCCAATGAAGGAAACTACCGAATCCTTCTCTAAAGGGTTAGAGAGAATCTTTGTTTGAATTAGTATGACTTTTGATTAGGGGATTTTTCCCCACCAACCACCATCTGACAAGTGGACCAATCAGGTTCCGCCATGTGTCCGTCACATGGGCCAATAGGAGCCTGCCACGTGTCAAGCAATGATCCGTCCACCATGGACCAATTACGACAGGACACGTGTCGTTCCCATGACACCTGGGATAACCGGTCACCTAGGCCCAACTCCCGAGGGAAGCCCAATCAGCCCAAGGTTAACCTAAATCTAGATTGACACGTTTCCCGAGGTTATAAATACCTCCCTTAATCCTCATTAAGGGAGATTACACGCTAAAAAAAAGCAGATTACACACATTAAACACTCTCACCTAGAGAGACCCAATCACTTTAATTTCCGCATTAATTACTCCTTAATCAAGTACTAACTTGACCGTCGGAGGCGGATCTCCAATCATCCGGAGCGTCCGTTTGTTTTGCAGGTACAGGCGTCCGGTTCCAGTCTCGGAATTGTAACTCTCCCGCAGGACATTAGAAAACCCCGAAACATTTGGCGCCGTCTGTGGGGAGAGTACTTCTGAGATGGCATCCAAGTCTGTACCGACTCTTGAAGAGAGGCGTCCCCTAGACGACCCTCAAGTTCAGTCGGACCACGATACTGAGAATGAATTTGAAGTTGAAGCTCACACAGCTTCAGACGGGACCCTAAGGGCCCGACGTACCCGTCATACCGAAAGGAGGGAAAGGGAACATCTTCAAACTGAAAGTGAGCAAGCAGGCGCACCGCCTGTTCGGCAGCAGCCGACTGATGGGTCTGCTCCCATCACAAGAAACGAACTCATGACCTTCATGAGGGACTTCAAGGGAGAAATTCAAGAGTTGATCAACAAGAAGCCGCCTGCTCTGGACAAGGAGCAGTCAGCTAAGAAACCCTCCACTTCACTGAAGAGGAAACCAGTTCAAGGGCGAGAGGCGACCCCTCATCCTAAATCTAGGAAATGGGAGCCACCTGCCCTTGATTTCACAAAATACCGTTTTCCTACTCTAGGAAATAGGAAACCTGTTCGTCATATTCAGGCGGACGGGTCGAGGAAAACATACACAGACGCTCTGCTACTGCTAGAACAGAAGAAGAGTAGCCGATTGTCAAAGTCGGCCTCTACTTCAAACTTCCAAGATAGTCTGCGAAATACCTCGATGAGGCATACTCAGTCGTATCATGAGAGTCAGTCAGGCGGCACCTCATGTCAGTCCGGCTTTCATAGCGACCAGGCGGTACCAAACTTACCGTTTGTACCGCAACAACAGTATTTTTTACAGCCACCTCCGTTTGGTGGACATGCAGCAAAAAATGTCCAACCTATGGACTGGCAGCTACGGTTGCTTAGACTTGGTGAACAGCTGTCGGCCTTCTCCAAGGAAATTACTGAAGCCGCTCAGCCGGCCAAAGTGAAAAATGTATTAGTAGGCGCCTATGACGGCAATACTCACCCAGAAGACCATCTGATGGCATTCACCAACCTGATGTACCTTCAAGGGTTGGATGATCCCACTTGGTGCAAGTGTTTCCCAGCGACTCTCAAAGGAATCGCACAACAATGGTTCGGCAACCTGCCGACTGGTTGTGTAAATAACTTCATGACGCTTGCTTACTTATTCACCTCCAACTTCGCCATGAACATCCCTGCGAAGAAGACGACCCTTGATTTAGGAACAATTCAGCAGGGCGAGAAGGAGGGGCTTCGTTCTTACATCAGGCGGTTTAACCTGATGAGAATACAGATTCAAGGGTTACCGGATGAAGTTGCCTATACTGACTTAATTTTTTAGAGGTCTCAAAGACGGGTCGACCTTCAAATTTGATTTGGTCCGAAAGAGGGTGGCGACTCTTCAAGAGGCCTTGATTGAAGCGGAAGCCTATATACAGGCGACTGATCTTTGTAGTACGGTAAAACAGTCAGACGGGAGAAGTTCCGACAAAAGAGAAGGACGACAGAAACAGTCGTCAAACAAAGACGAGAAGAGAAAAGAGGTCTGGGCGGCTGATTCCTCTAAACAGCCGGCCTAAAAAAAGAAAAAAGAATTCAAACCATACTCCCTAAAGTATGCGTTTAACAAGGATAGCCAATTTATCCTAAAGGAAATCAAGGGACGGATCTCAATTGAGAAGCCGGTCCCCATGAAGGGTTCTGCAAACAATCGGAACCAAGAAAAATTCTGTGATTATCATGAAGATGTTGGTCATCACACCAATGAATGTATCAGTCTCATGCGGTATCTGGACCGCCTGGCTGAGCAAGGTGATCTTGACACTTATGTCAAGAAATCTACGGGGAACACTTCCTCAAAAAAGCAGTCGACCAAAAAGAATCAACAGGCCGACAGCTCCGATACAGATGATGTAGTCGTCTACACCATTGCAGGCGGCTTCTCAGGAGGCGGCCTGATAAGTGGCATTTATGCCACTATTTAGATCCTCTAATCGCGGTATTTTTCTACGTTTGTCCCTTGTTTGTACCCCTTTTGCTCCGTTTCTCTCTTTATTATGTTTTTGTGCTTTTCCTCGTGTTTTATAGGCTTTTGGAGTTGATTTTGAGAGAATGAAGAGCTTGGTTGGAGTTCATTTGAAGAGCTACAAAGGAAGTTAAGGAGCAAGCAAGCAAGGCCATACGGACAGCGCGGGTCGTGCTTTCAGAATGGCGCGGGCGCGCCAAACCAAGCGCGGGCGTGCCTAACATTGGGGTTTAAAATATTGAAGGAGGCAGAATGTAGGCGCGATTTGGGCGCGGCTTAGGCGCGGGCGCGCCTAAGATAGGCGCGGGCGCTCCTAAGATAGGCGCGGGCGCTCAAGGGCCTGAACTCCGAAACTAACCTTTGTTCACTCTTTTAGCCATAACGTTTTATCTACAAATTGGATTGGGTTGATTCAAGTTGCATTGGAAACTAGACTTAAAGAGCTTTCCAACGGTAGGTTTCACGCCCATAGAAGACTCCTAGAACAGAAGTTATGGCCGTTTGAAAATGAATGTCGCTGTCAGGCCAATCACAGTGCGCGGGCGCGCAGGCAAATATCGCGGGCGCGCACGAGCAGCTACGGGTCTTTTAAATGCTTCTTCCTCTGCTCTTTTTGGCCAAGTTTTGGTGGTGGGTTTCTTTGGGGTTTTCTCTCTCCTCTTTGAGGGGTTAAACCCTAACATCTCTCCATCAATCTTCACATAAGTTAGGCTTAGATTTAGTTTTAATCTTTGTTTTTATACTTTACAATGTAGATTAAGAGTAATTTAGGGTATTTTAGAGAGAGAAAGTGAAGAGCTTCAATGGTGGATTGAAGAAGATGAAGATGCAAAGTGACATTGTTTTGGATTTCTTTTCAATACTTCAATGAGCATTCTAAACTCTATCTCATTTATTGTTCTTTCTTAATTTCTTGCTTGATTAGAGTAGTTGTTTAGTTTAATTGCTTCTCTTTGTTCTTCTTGTTGGGTTTTGTGTTAGTTGTTCATGATTAGTGAGTAATTCCCTTTACAAAGGGATTGGTGATAGCATGTGGTGAATCTTGAATGTATTAGGCTAGACAAATGTTGGTTATATGTGATTAAATATACCTTGTAACCATGTTTTACTAATTACTCCATGTGAATGGCCAATCATGTGTTGTAATTGGGTGGATTGAACTAAGTTATGATGATAGTGTAACTTAGGGATATCCATTAGGTGATCGATTCTATGCAAAAACCTTAACTTTCACAGCTTATGACGATAGTATGAGCATGTGTTAAGTTGGGAAAGCCTTTGACCCCGATAGGTGGTTAGATGGTATTGTTGGTATTGCCTTATATGAGATATTTGGTTTGCATGTAAACTCATTTCCATTGCCTAACTTTATTGAAGATCATTGTCATGTTTGACCCTCTCCCTTGGTGTTAGTTTAACTTAATATAAATCTCATTTTTGTTTATTGTTCTATCCATCCTATCTCTTTGACCTAACTTAATTGGTGGTGGTGTTGATAGTGTTTATGTCGTCTCCGTGGTTCGACCCTCTACTTACCACTAAACTTGTTTAGTGTAGGTGTAGGTTTATAAATATTGTTTGGTTGAGGGTAGTTAGTCCAACGACCTAATTATCCTTCACCACGGCCCCACTATTAGGGGCAACAAAGTCAATATCAGACGGTTAGATGTAAATTCCGTTCACCAAGAACGACCCTCCAAATATTCATTTCCTGAGATTGTCATCACTGAAGAAGATCTAGGAGGGGTAAGAGGGTCGCATGACGACCCTATCGTTATTGAATGTAAAGTGGCCAACCAGAGAGTTGGCCGAATCCTCATAGATACCAGAAGCTCCTCAGATCTCATCAGTAGCAAAAGTCTGTCGAAACTAAAATATCAGACTGATTGCACACATCCGGCATCCCACCCTTTAGTAGGGTTTGGAGGAGGAGTCGTCCACCCAGTGGGACGAGTGGATTTACCCATCCGCCTGGGCGAAAAAGGGGAAGGACGACACATGGTAGTCCGGTTCCTGGTAGTAGAAGAACTCTCGGCCTACAACATGATTCTGGGACGACCAACCCTGAATAATTCCAAGGCTGTTATAATCCCATCTCTTATGTTGCTCAAGTTTGAGAGGGATAATGGAACAGTCGGGTCCCTAAGGGGAGATCAGAGGATGGCCCGAGAGTGCTATCTCTCGGATGTCGAGCCCACTGTTATGGCCACTGGGTCGAGTGGTAGAAAAATAGACCTTGACAATGTCAAGGAGAGTGCGCCTGTTCAAGAAGCAGGCGACAAGAAGAGAAAGGCATCCCAGACGGGGGCCGCAAGAAAAGACAGAAAATAGCAATCATTGGCAGAGGAGCGGTCGGATGAATTCCGCCCTCAGCCGGCTGGTGAGCATACGGACTTGATCTTAGACGACTCACGTCCTGAGCGAACAGTCAAAGTTGGGACGACTGCTCTGAGAGTCCTGGGTGACGACTTTCACACACTATTGAAAGAATACAAGGACATCTTTGCATTCGAAGTCCACGAAATGCCAGGCATTAGTCCTGATCTGGCGGCACATAAACTGGTCGTGGATCCGAAAAAGAAGCCGGTGCGGCAGAAGAAGCGGAACCATGGCGAAGAAAGAAGTCAGGCGGCAGCCGCCGAAGTTAAAAAATTACTTGATGCAGGGTTCATTCGGCAATGTTACTTCCCAGACTGGGTTGCAAATGTGGTGCTTGTTAAAAAGCCGAATGGCACCTGGCGAATGTGTGTAGACTACACAGACTTAAATAAGGCGTGCCCCAAAGACAGTTACCCTCTGCCTAAAATTGATAACCTGGTCGACTCAACAACCGGCCATGCTTTGATGAGCTTTATGGACGCCTACTCTAGTTTCCATCAAATTCCTTTATGGAAGAAAGATCAGGAGAAGACGACCTTCGTCACTGATCAGGTATTATACTGTTACACGGTCATGCCGTTTGGTCTTAAGAATGCCCTGGCCACTTTCCAGCGAATGATAAACACTGTGTTCTTTGATCAAATTGGGAGAAATGTCGAGGCATATATTAATGATATGATTGTCAAGTCTAAACTTCAGAAAGATCATCTGTCGGACCTCCGAGAAACTTTCGCCACACTCAGGCGGCACCATGTCATGCTCAATCCCAAGAAATGTGTCTTTGGAGTTGAGTCTGGGAAATTTCTCGGATTCCTTATCAATCAGAGAGGAATAGAGGCAAACCCTGAGAAGGTGCAGGCGGTCATTGACATGCAGTCGCCTCATACCATCCGAGAGGTTCAGAAGTTAACAGGTTGTCTGGCGGCCTTAGGAAGATTTCTAAGCCGATCAGGCGACAAATGCCTATACTTTTTCCAGGCAATTAAGAAAAAGGCAAGGTTTGAATGGGGGCCGGATGCTGAGGCGGCCTTCCAGAAATTGAAAGTTCACTTGCATTCCTTGCCAAGGCTGGTCAGCCCTTTGCCCAAAGAGGTTCTCTACATGTACCTGGCCGTCTCTGATCATGCGTTAAGCGCTGTTCTCCTTGCTGAAAGAGACGGCTGCCAGCTCCCGGTCTACTTTGTCAGTCATGTACTGAAAAATGCCGAGCTGAGGTATCCCTTAGTGGAGAAATTTGGTCTTGCACTCTTCATGGCTGTTAAAAAATTGAAGCCCTACTTTTTGGCACATGCAGTCGTCGTGTATACAGACGAACCTATCAAGCGGCCACTGACCATCATGGAGTCGTCAGGCCGAATGATCAAATGGGCCATAGAAATACAGAGCCTCGAAGTTACTTTCGAGCCTAGAAAAGCAGTGAAGGGGCAAGCCTTTGCTGACTTTATTGTTGAGATGACTCGTCCTCCGGACTCTCAAGTTACAGACCAAGTCTGGAAGGTATATGTGGACGGAGGCTCTACTTCAAATGGTTGTGGAGCAGGCGTCATATGTCAGTCGCCAGAGGGCGACAGGTACGAGTATGCTCTACGCTTCAGTTTTCAGGCCTCAAACAATGAGGCAGAATATGAAGCTTTACTAGCCGGAATCCGCATATGCAAGGCGGCAGGGGCAAGAAAAATAGACGCCTGTTCCGATTCACAATTGATAGTGAGTCAGTACAATGGCGAATACGAAGCAACCCATCCGGCCATGATCAAGTATTTACAGGCGGTCCGACAAGCAGTCGGCTCCCTTGAGGATTTCCATCTGACCCAAGTGCCGAGATCAGGAAACAACCAGGCGGATGCACTTTCAAAATTAGCATCATCCGCCTCCTGTGATACTCCTCGAACTGTTTTTTGGGAAGTAATGGAGAGGAGAAGCATTGAGGAAGAACCTATTGGAATCTTAGACAGAAGCTCAACCTGGATGGATCCAATCAGGGCATATCTGACAAATGGTACCCTACCGGATGATCATCAACAGGCGGAAGCACTGAAAAAACGAGCAACCAGTTTTGAAATAATAAGGGGAGACCTTCACAAAAGGGGGTACCTTCAACCCTTCTTAAAGTGTGTTACTCCAGAAAAGGGAC
The DNA here is from genome assembly GCF_001683475.1 of Chenopodium quinoa. Taxonomy (NCBI): domain Eukaryota; kingdom Viridiplantae; phylum Streptophyta; class Magnoliopsida; order Caryophyllales; family Amaranthaceae; genus Chenopodium; species Chenopodium quinoa. The sequence continues at coordinate 258,233 of NW_018745442.1, forward strand.
GAGAGATACTAGACGATCTTCACTCTGGTTACTGTGCTTCCCATATAGGCGGTAGGACGCTTGCTCAACGGCCAAGGCGGTAGGGCTACTTTTGGCCTACTTTAGAAGCAGATGCGATGGTGATGGTGAAAAAATGTGACAAGTGCCAAAGGTTTGGAAAACTAATTCACCGTCCGACTACTGACCTCACTACCATTCATAGCCCACTACCGTTTGCTAAGTGGGGCATGGATATTCTGGGTCCATATACGCCTGCTACAGGCGAAAGGAGGTACATACTTGTTGTCGTCGACTACTTCACTAAATGGGTAGAGGCGGAGGCTGTAAAGGGAATCAAGACGAAGGATGTAATTTCATTCATTTGGAAAAATGTCATCACTCGGTTCGGGGTTCCCATGTCTATGGTTTTTGATAATGGTCCCCAATTTGAGACGTTAGTTCTCAAAAGCTGGTTGGGTGACCAAGGAATTGCACACTACTTTGCATCTGTCGGTCGTCCACAAGCAAACGGCCAGGTAGAAGCCTTTAATAAAATCATCTCAGACGGTCTCAAGAAAAAGATTGAACGAGCAGGAAGCCTATGGGCGGATGAATTACCACATGTTCTCTGGGCCATTAGGACGACTAAAAAAGGGGCGACTGGAGAAACTCCATTCCTCCTAACTTATGGTGCGGAAGCTGTTCTTCCAATAGAACACTACGAGCCGACTCTTCGAGTAATGCTATATGATGAAGAGGCAAACTGGGAAGCCATGCGCCTGGCATTAGACTCACTTCCTGAAAGGAGGGGCAATGCTATCTTGCGCCATGAAATTTACCGCCTGAGAATGACTAGATCATACAACAAAAAAGTACACAGGCGTCCACTCAAAGTGGGGGACTTTGTACTTAGAAAAATGGAAGCAGTTGGTAGGGCTAATGAGTCTGGCAAACTAACTCCCAACTGGGAAGGACCCTACCGAATCTGTGAAGAGGTCAGGGACGGTACCTACCGTCTGGGAACACCAGACGGACAACCGTTGCCTCGAACTTGGAATGTAGATAATCTTAAGAAATATTTCTTTTGAATGATGTAAATAGTCAAGGGCTACTTAATATAAGTTTGCATACTTAATATTCAATTTTGTACTAAGAGGGGCACGCTTACTAACAAACAGTCGGCTACTCTCCATACTCAGTTTTTATTCTTACTTAAGAGGGGCATGCCTGCTGACAAACAGTCGGCTACTCTCCATGTTTAATTTTTATTCTTACTTAAGAGGGGCATGCCTGCTGACAAACAGTCGGCTACTCTCCATGTTTAATTTTTATTCTTACTTAAGAGGGGCAGGCCGCCTATACATTTACAATCGGCTACTCTCCATTGAGTATTTTACTCTATCTTCAGAGGGGCATGCCGTCTGTACCTTTACAGTCGGCTACTCTCCATTGAGTATTTTACTCTATCTTCAGAGGGGCATGCCGTCTGTACCTTTACAGTCGGCTACTCTCCATTGAGTATTTTACTCTATCTTCAGAGGGGCATGCCGCCTGTACCTTTACAGTCGGCTACTCTCCATTGAATATTTTACTCTATCACCATAGGGGCATACCGTCTGGACATATAGTCGGCTACTCTCCATAGAAGAGGGCCGACTGGTTCCAAACACACAGCCACCCCCCTTATACTTAACTAAAAATGATTAGGGCCTGGCCGACCCTGTGCCTAAACAGGCGGCTACCCTCCTTTTACTTAGCACCTACGTTCACCAAGAACTAACCAAGGCAACAGGCCGAATGATCAGACCAGGCGCCAAGCCAACTGATCCAATCTTCAAAACTAATACGACCTGTCCCAACATCATAGCAGGCGTCCGGCGGCATCCCTCCGGATGAAATTCGTCGCAGAGAGCAGCTCCCTTTTGGGTGGAACATTGCTCTATAAACTAATTACACGGCACCTATACGACTGCCCCCAAGGGCAACCACGTAGCCGTTTTTGAGACAAGGATAACTCTATCACTAACCAAACCAGTGGTAGCAGTTGACATCTGAGTCAGATGACCGCTTGTATTACTTGGGATAAATGCAGGGGGTACCTCTTGAGTTAATAGCCAACAAACATTGGCGAATCTAAAGGATCAGCCGGCCTCCGCCGCCTGGTACCTTTACTACTCAAGTAGGAGTGACAGCGACTGAGTAACACCAAAGTTAACTCATAGTCACTCTCTCAAACTTAGTATGGAGTCTAAAAGGTATGAGTCGTCCGCCTGTTTTTAGCAAACAGGGGCTCTCAACCACTACTCCTGCTAGGTTAACAACCTATGAGTTAAAAGCCAACAAACATTGGCGAATAAAGGGGAACAACCGGTACCAACCGCTTGATACCTCTACTACTCAGTTACTTGGCGACTAGGTAACAATCATGTTTACTTGGTCACTCCTTAAAAATTTAGTATGAAACTAAAAAGGTGTTCATACAGCACCTGTTCACACTAGATTAAATATGGCAGGGAACAGTCGGCCTAGACGGCCTAAAGTCTCTAGCCTAAAAGCATGACAAGTAGGAAACCACTTTCCTACTTGGTTAATTTTACAAATGACAGGACCGCCTGCCTAAAAGGGGATCCAGTCTTTAAAATGATTCGAATACCGATTGGGTAAATGGCCGACTGATCATCTAGCCTGGAAACAGACAACCAGTCGTCCAGAGGCATAGGCGGCGTGACTAACTATCCGTACCTGTCTGCAACTATCGGCCATGTAAAACAGTCGATATAGTGTACAATTGGATATCAGAATATTCAATACTTAAACAAATTTGAAGCAAAACAAAAAAAAATTCAATAAAAAGAAGCCGGTCATTAAAGACCGGCAAAATATTCAGAGCCCCGGCCCCCTGGCCGGGTAAATACAAACAAACGGCACGCAGGCCGTGGAAAGAAGACATAAAGCTTAAGAAGGGGGCAGATCTTCAATATCAGCAGCTGCCGCCTGGTCAGCACTCTTCTCGCTGGACTCGGCTTCAGCTGCATCCTTCTTTGATGCATTACCCCCAAGCGGCACAAGCGCCACTACCGGCTGCTCCTCCTCCTCCAACGCCTCCTCCTACGCCTCTTCCTCAGCAGCCGCCAGGATCTCTTGATTATATCTATCAGAACAGTCGTCCTCCGGGCCTTGGGGTCCGGCTGTTGGGAAGAAGAAGCTCTTGGAGCGCTCGTCTAAAAAAGAAGAAAAGAGTCAGTATATGCATAAACACAACTCCAAAAAGAGGGTGAAAGGTTCGAAGCCCACCAAGGGTGCCCCCTTGTTGGGGGAGTCGGTTGAAGACTGTTGCATGATGGAGGCCCGCAACATGGCCGCCGCAGTCTTGGAGGCGGTAATTTTGCTCATGGCGTCCGCTGCAAAAACAAATAGCAAAGTTAATAAAAGTCATAACAAGAAATGCACGGAACAGCAGAGTATTCGACAGGCCGGCTACCTCTTGAGCACCGACTGCTGAGGCCACAGACGGCCAAAAAGTACTCGTCGTAGAGCCATTTGAAGCTCGGGACGCAGTGCAGGGGTACTTGCTCTCGTACCCCTGAAGTAGAGTTCACCTTCGACTCTACTGTGAAGAGTCCTTTATCTAGGATCTCTTTCTTAGCCTTGAGGGGAACAGGCGGCATGCTGCGGCCGCCTGCAAGAAGGGGCGGATTCCTGTTCCACCTGTTGAAGCGCTTGTTCAGCTCTGTGTCTGAACTCTCAATGATGAGGAAGGTGCTCCGCCAGTCATTCCATTTGTTTGCTTTACCTCTCGTCATGAGGTAGCCCCTGTGGCTCGTCAATTGATACCAGCCGGTACCGCCTGCCTTAGGGGTCCGGCTGAGGTAGTTCATGTGGGCGAAAGCCTCGAAGCTCGGCTCCACCCCGTGCAGTTTGCACCCGGCCACATAGCCGAGTACGTTGACCTAGGAGTTCGGGGCTAACTGCCATAACCCCAACTCATACCCATCCAAGATCCGCTGAACAACCGGATGTAGTGGGAAGCGCAGCCCAGCCTTGATGGCCGCCTCGTAGCAGCCAAAGCAGGCGCCATCATAACTGGTACCAGCCGGCCATACGACTGTGTCTTCTGGATCCGGCACGAACACTAAAAAGCCGGGGCCCATTGTGTGGTTTGCGATAAAGCTCTCCACTTTCTCTTGCATGGCCGTGATCCGGCCCCGAGGTACCGTGCAGTAGTAGGGGGTATTTTGCTCTCGGTGAGAGGCGGATGGCTCCGCCCAATCGTCCCCCTTCTCAACTGCGTGAGAGAGCCTCGCCTCTTGTAGGCGACTGTTTTTCTCTTCTGTGTCCAGGGAAGCATGGCCAGAAGAGCTAGACTCGGAATCGTCCTCTGACGAGTCCGAAGAGGACGACTCTTCCCCCTTCCCGGAGGGGCCTGCCTCCTCTCCTTTAAAAGGAGCAGGAGAGAATGTAGAATTGTCAACTGTAAAATGGGAAGGGTTGACTTTGACTCCTCCCTCAGAACTGCCGGCTTTCAAGCCGCTTTGTTTCACTTCCACATCTGGCGCCTGGTCAGATGTTTCACTAATCGGCACCCTGTGGGAGGAGCCGTCTGAGTTTGAGATCCTGGCAGTCTTTTTTGTTCGGGCCATCATGCTCTGCATAGACACAGATATAGTCGGACTTTGTATAAAGGGCAAAGATGGGTCCAGAAAAGGGCAGGCGGCACTCCTAGTCCTAGAATCAGCCGTCCCCGGTGACCGGCTGATCACTAACCTAGGTCGTGTCGTGTGCTTCCGTGGTGCCATTTCAAAAACGAATAAAGTAAAGAGAAAATTAAGAGTAAGAGAACCGACGGTTACCTGAACGAGTGACAATTGATGAAGTTCTGAGAATCCTTTGCAGTCGGCTTATCAGAGCAGGCGGTAGGCAGAAAGGGTCCAAAATGTCAGAGCAAGTTCAGGGGTCCGAATTTTCTCTCACAAAGTTTTCAAGTGTGAAAATGACCGAAGTCAACACACCTTTATATAAGCGAAGTGAGAAGGCGAAGGGTCACTTCCAGAATTCAAAATTTTGGCGAGAGAATCTCTCGGCCTCTCGCCGAGTGACACCTGTAGCAGGCCGTCGCCTGTTACAGGGCGATACCTGTCACAGGTAACACGTGACCAGTCACGTGCCACCTGTGAGGGGCAAATGATTAGGGGATTTTTCCCCACCAATCACCATCTGACTAGTGGACCAATCAGGTTCCGCCATGTGTCCGTCACATGGGCCAATAGGAGCCTGCCACGTGTCAAGCAATGATCCGTCCACCATGGACCAATTACGACACGACACGTGTCCTTCGCATGACACCTGGGATAACCGGTCACCTATGCCCAACTCCCGAGGGAAGCCCAATCAGCCCAAGGTTAACCTAAACCTAGATTGACACGTTTCCCGAGGTTATAAATACCTCCCTTAATCCTCATTAAGGGAGATTACACGCTAAAAAAAAGCAGATTACACACATTAAACACTCTCACCTAGAGAGACCCAATCACTTTAATTTCCACATTAATTACTCCTTAATCAAGTACTAACTTGACCGTCGAAGGCAGATCTCCAATCATCCGGAGCGTCCGTTTGTTTTGCAGGTACAGGCGTCCGGTTCCAGTCTCGGAATTGTAACTCTCCCGAAGAACATCAGAAAACCCCGAAACAACTTTCATTTGATTCATTTACCTTCGTTGAATGCATTTGACTTTTACTCAATTTAAAAAGCATTGTTTGAATGTGTTTGACTTTTATTTGATTCCAAAAGCTTTGTTTGAATGTGCTTGACTTTCATTTGATTCAAAAAGATTTATATTGAATTTGTTTGGCTTTCATTTGACTCGGTTTGCTTTGTTGAATGCATTTGACTTTCAATCGATTCTAAAAGATTTGTTTGAATGTGTTTGGCTTTTATACGATTCAAAAAGCTTTATTAGAATATGTTTGACTTTCATTTGATTGAATAAAACAAATGCATTGAAATAAAGCTTTTTAAATCAAACGAAAGTAAAAAATATTTAATAAAACTAATTGAATCAAATGAATATCAAACACATCCAAACAAAGCTTTTTTATTCAATCAAAAGTTAAATGCATTTAACAAAGCTAATTGAATCAAATGAAAGTCATACGCATTAAAACAAAGCTTTTTGAATCGAATGAAAGTCAAATGCATTTAACGAAGCTAATTGAATTAAATGAGAGTCAAAGACATTCAAATAAAGCTTTTAAGTCAAATCAGTACAAACCATGAATGTGTTTGACTTTCATTTGATTCAATTAACTTTGTTTAAATGTGTTTGACTTTAATTTGATTTAAAAATCTTTGTTTGAATGTGTATAACTTTCATTTGATTCAATTAGCTTTGTTGAATGCATTTAACTTTCGATTGAATGAAAAAGCTTTGTTTGGATGTGTTTGACTTTCATTTGATTCAATTAGTTTTATTGAATATTTTTTACTTATGTTTGATTTAAATAGCTTTGTTTCAATGGATTTGACCTTCATATGATTTAATTTGCTTTGTTGAATGCATTTTATTTTCGTTTGATTTTTAAAAGTTTTGTTCCAATGTGTTTGACTTTCATTTGATGCAACAAGCTTTGTTTGAATGTGTTTGCCTTTTAATTGATTTATAAAGCTTTGTTTGACTTTGTTTGATTTTCATTTGATTCAATTAGATTTGTTCAATATATTTGACTTTCGTTTGATTCAAAAATCTTTGTTTTAATTTGTTGGACTTTTATTTGAATGAATTTGCTTTGTTGAATGCATTTGACTTTCATTTGATTGAAAAAGTTTTAATTGACTGCGTTTGAATTTTCTTTTATTTCAAATTCTTAGTTTGAATGTGTTTTACTTTCATTTTATTCATTTAGCTTCGTTGAACGCATTTGAATTTTATTTTTGAATTAAAAATCTTTGTTTGAATGTGTTTGACTTTCATTTGATTCAATTAGCTTTTTTGAATGCATTTGACTTTCATTGTTTTTTAAAAAAAAATCTCCATTTGAATGTGTTAGACTTTCATTTGATTCAGTTAGCTTTCTTAAAAACATTTGTTTTTCAGTTAATTTAAAAAGCTCTGTTCTAATGTGTTTGCCTTTCATTTAATTTAAAAGGACTTGTTTGAATTTGTTTGACTTCCAATTCATCTAAAAAAATTGTTTGAATGTGTTTTACTTTCATTTAATTCAATAAGCTTTTTTTAATGTGTTTGAATTTCATTTGATTCAATTAGCTATGTTAAATACATTTGACTTTCATTTAATTTAAGAAGCTCTATTTGAATATGTTTGACTTTCATTTGATTTAAAAAGCTTTGCTTGAATTTGTTTGTCTTTCATTTGATATAAAAATCTTTGTTTGAATGTGACCAATATGGTCAAAGATCTAATGTTTGTAATGGTCCAAGTGGTCACGGTGAGGTCCAAATTCAAGGCAATGCAAAGGAATTGTTTCTGTCCAAATCATTGCTTAATCCTTTGCACGGTTTTGGTCCGAAAGTCTTTACAAGGGGTTGCACTTCACTTAGTGTAATTAACCTTGTAGAAAGTATCTAGCAAGTGACGGTTTTCCAAGCTCCAAATACACGTTTAATGGGCGTCGGTTACAAGCTGAATTGGAGGCGGTTTGGGCGTGTTTCATGCTAGCCGTTTGTAAGTTACTTGGGCTGATTAAAGTGGCGTGATTCATGGCACTTGTTGGGCGTAAATTATGGAGTTTGTTGGCTGAACATTGCACCTCATTATTTGGGGGTTATGAAGAATAAAGAGGCGTGAATCAAGGCATTAAAATGGGAGTTACAAAAGCTTGAAGAGTGGCTGTTTTGGGCGTGTGTTTATGGCTATTGGAGATGCTCTTTGGATACTATTTTGGCTGGTCATTTAACCTTGTTTCAAGCCTAGTCTTTAGGTCTTATAATTAGTTTAATTATGTTTGTAATGGGGTTAAGTGGGACGTGTATTAACCACTCATTCCCTTAGTTAATTTCCTTTTGGTTATTTCATTTTGTTAATTAAAGTAGGCAAGTGAAAAGGTTGTATTGATGCTATAAATAGCATACTTTGAATGAATGAAAATCATCCAAGATTATTTTCCTAAAACGTGTGTTTTGTTAATTGAAGTGACTTGAGTTTAGCTCACTTTGTTTTCCAAATTTGAGTATCCGAATTTGAAGAGTGTTAGTTTTGGTGAGAGTTCCCAAGATTAGGACTTATAGTTTATGATTTGGTGAGAGTTCCCTCATCTAGACTATCCCAAGCAAACGAGTGAGAGTTCCTCTTTGCTATATCCTTAGCTTAGGGTGAGAGTTCCCCTAACTAAACTGATCACTTGATAATTGAATCTTAAAATCTTTTGAATCTTTTAACTTATCATTGTTGTAACAAGGTTTTTCATCTTGTTTACACATCATTTGGCGCGTCAGGTAGGGGGGAAAAATTTTTCTTAAATTTTCCAAAGGGGTCGAATACCTACATACCATGGGAGAGAATCAAGACTTGAGGACAGCTTTGGAAGCTCTTAATCGATCCATTGCTAGTCAGGAAAGGTTGGCCAAAACCAATGCCAATCTACAAGGGAACCTTGCTGCCTTGATGGCAAGGCTCATGAACGAGCAAGATAGGAGAGATCAAGGTGAAGACCCTCCACCTAGGAGGGAAGATAGGAGTCTCAAAGTGGACGTTCCTGCCTTTGATGGGGCACTTGATCCGGAGAAGTACTTGGAGTGGGAGAAATCCTTGGAAAGGTACTTTGAGTACAAGGACATCCATGAGACGGTTCAACAGTACAAGATAGCCAAAGTCAAACTGAAGGGCTATGGTGACAGTTGGTTGCAAGGAGAACAAAGGGGGCGTACCCTTAGGGGTAAGGCTCACATTTCCACTTGGGAAAAGCTGAAGAAAAGAATGAGAGATCGTTTCATTCCTCACAATTACAAGCAAAATCAGTATGTGAAGTGGAGTACTCTACAACAAAATGGCGACTCAGTGGAAGACTATATCAAAGAATTTGATAAGCTTGCCATTGTGTGTGAGGTGACTGAAAATGAAGAGCTGAAGTTGGGACGTTTTGTAGCTGGGTTGGATCAAGAGTTACAAGACAAACTTGACGGTTACACTAACCTCACGTTTGTGGAAGCTTGCAAACTTGTGACAAAGTTTGATGCTAAAAAGAAAAGGAAGAAAACGCCTACCACTACTCCAGTGGTACGTAAACCACACTTCACCTCGAAGGAGGGTTCTTCTTTTAGCAAGCCTAATGAGCCACCTAAGAGGAACACGAAAGACTTCAAGCTTAGTGACATTGTATGTTACAAGTGTGGAGGTAGAGGACATTATAAAAAAGATTGTCCTAATTCAAGAGCCTTAACCATGCAAGAGGTTAAACTCATAGCCACCCAAAGCATGAATTGGGAGGAATTTGAGTCTGAAGAAGAGAAGGATGTGACCCCGCATGAAAAAGATGAGGAGGAGGACCATTGCTATCTTGAGATGGAGGACAAAACAAACTTGGTGGTTAGGAGAGCATTGCAAGCTCGTGTGGAGGAACCTTTGGCGCCACAAAGGCAACACATTTTCATCACCAAATGTAAAGTTGGTGACGAGGTATGTGATTTAATTATTGATGGGGGCAGTGAGGCTAATACTGTGTCGAAAACTTAGTATCTAAACTGGGTCTTACCACCACTAATCATCCACATCCTTACAAATTGAGTTGGTTAGATTCTAATGCTAGTACTGGGGTTAGAAAGCAATGTATGGTGAATTTTCGATTGGTTCATATCATGATAGTCAATTGTGTGATGTTGTTTTAATGGATGCTTGTCATATTCTTCTTGGTAGACCGTGGCAATCTGATAAAAAATCTATCCATGATGGGTACCATAACACCTACACTATCACTCACCAAGGGAAACCAAAGAAATTGCACCCTTTACCACCCCCACGGTTTTCACAACCACAAAAGTCACAAATTTCTTTATTATCTTGTAAAGAATTTGAGAGGGAGTTTGAAGGTGAGGAAGAGATATTCATGTTGTACTCTAAAGAAATCCATGAAAAATTTGTGAGTCAAAATCCTAAACTTGCAAAATTGATTAAGGAGTTTGAGGATGTTTTTCCTGATGAGTTACCTAAGGGATTACCACCCTTGAGAGGAATTGAGCATCAAATTGATCTCATTCCAGGCGCACCTCTACCAAATAAACCTGCCTATAGATGTAACCCTTTAGAAACTAAGGAGTTCCAAAGACAAATCGAGGAATTGATGGGTATGGGCTATGTGCGTGAATCTATGAGTCCATGTGCAGTTCCTGCTTTGTTGGTCCCTAAAAAGGATGGTACTTGGCGTATGTGCATTGATAGTAGAGCTGTTAACAATATTACTATCAAGTACAGATTTCCAATTCCAAGACTGGATGATATGTTGGACGAATTGAGTGGTTCAAATGTATTTTCAAAAGTTGATTTGAGAAGTGGTTACCATCAAATTCGTATGAGGGAAGGTGATGAATGGAAGACTGCATTCAAGACAAAGCATGGGTTGTATGAATGGCTCGTGATGCCGTTTGGATTGACCAATGCACCTAGCACGTTCATGAGATTAATGAACAAGGTGTTGAGGCCATTTCTTGGCAAGTTCGTGGTGGTGTACCTTGATGATATTCTTATTTACTCTAAAAATGAGGATGAGCATTTAGATAATTTGTTTCAAGTTTTTTCTGTTTTAAGAACGCAAAAATTGTATGGAAAACTTGAAAAAATGTGATTTTATGTTATATGAGGTCACTTTTCTTGGTTACATAGTTTCAGGTGATGGCGTGAAGGTGGGTCCTTGCAAGGTTGAAGCAATTCAATCATGGCCTAGTCCGAAAACACTCACGGAGGTCCGTTCTTTCCATTGCCTAGCTTCTTTCTATAGAAGATTTATCAAGAATTTTAGCACACTCATGGCTCCTATAACTGAGTGTACTAAAAAGGGGACGTTTGAATGGACTACACAAGCTCAAAAGGCCTTTGAAGAAGTCAAGGAGAAAATGTGCAACACTCCTATTCTTGCACTCCCTTATTTTTCCAAACCATTTGAAGTTGAGTGTGACGCAAGTGGGAAGGGGATTGGAGCAGTTTTGATTCAAGAAGGGCGTCCAATTGCTTATTTCAGTGAAAAGTTGAGTCAAGGCAAGTTGAATTATTCCACCTATGATAAAGAGTTCTATGCTATGGTACGAGCTCTAGATCATTGGTCACATTACTTGAGACCACAACCGTTCATATTGCATTCGGACCATGAATCTTTAAGGTTCATCCATGGCCAAAAGAAGTTGAATTCAAGACATGCTAAATGGGTTGAATTCTTGCAAACATTTAACTTTTCCTCTAAATACAAGAGTGGAAAGGCTAATGTTGTTGCGGATGCCTTATCTAGGAGGCATAATTTGCTTGGAGTTGTCGAAGCAAAGGTTCTTGGGTTTGATTTGATCAAAGCATACTACAAGGAGGATGGCGATTTCAATGGAATAATACAGAAATGTGTCCATGGAGTATGTGACTTATTTTCCTTACATGATGGCTTTCTTTTTAAGGGAAATCGGTTATGCATTCCTAAGTGTCCAATTAAAAGCTTGTTGATTCATGAGGCTCATGGAGGAGGTCTAGCTGGTCACGTGGGGATTCAAAAAACAATGGAGCTTCTTCAAGCTCACTTTTATTGGCCGAAAATGTTAGCCACGGTTCATCATGTGGTTAGTCGTTGTTCTACTTGTCAAAGGGCCAAGATGGTGTTTCACAAAGGTCTCTACAAGCCTTTGCCAGTTCCGGAAAGACCTTGGGAGGATGTGAGCATGGATTTCATTGTGGCTTTACCTAGAACTCAAAGGGGTAAAGACTCAATCATGGTGGTTGTTGATCGGTTTTCGAAAATGGCTCATTTCATTCCTTGTCACAAGACCGAAGATGCTATGAAAGTGGCTAAGTTATATTTTGAAGAAGTGGTTCGTTTTCATGGGGTGCCACGCACCATTGTGTCCGACCGTGATACAAAATTTCTTAGTCATTTTTGGAAATCAATATGGCGCCTAATGGGAACAAAGCTACAGTTTTCTACTTCACACCATCCACAAACCGATGGTCAAACTGAAGTGGTGAATAGAATACTGGGTTCTTTGCTTAGGACCTTGGTTAGTAAGAGTGCTAAGGATTGGGATGTCAAGCTAGCTCATGCCGAGTTTGCTTACAATCGGACTCCTAGTGCTACTACAAAGTACTCTCCTTTTGAAGTGGTCTATGGTGTCAATCCTTATGTTCCTATTGATTTCATAGCTTTGCCACAAGACAAGTTCGTTCATGGTGGAGCTAAGGAACAAGCCGAGTTCATGTTGAAGGTCCACAAGGAAGTTAGGAAGAACATTGAGAAAGCAAATGAAGTCTACAAGAAACAAGCCAACAAGAGGGTGAAAAACGTGAAGCAATTTGAAGTTGGTGACTTAGTGTGGATTTACATGAGAAAAGAGAGGTTTCCTAGCAAAAGAAAGAACAAGCTTATGCCAAGAGCCGAAGGACCATTTGAAATCGTGGAAAAGATCAATGACAATGCATACAAGGTTGATTTGGGGGGCCAATTTGGTGTCTCAAGCACATTCAACGTTGGGGACCTTGCTCCATACTTTGATGATGACGAATTGAGGGCAATTCCTTTTGAAGAAGAGGAGGATGACCAATATGGTCAAAGATCTAATGTTTGTAATGGTCCAAGTGGTCACGGTGAGGTCCAAATTCAAGGCAATGCAAAGGAATTGTTTCTGTCCAAATCATTCCTTAATCCTTTGCACGGTTTTGGTCCGAAAGTCTTTACAAGGGGTTGCACTTCACTTAGTGTAATTAACCTTGTAGAAAGTATCTAGCAAGTGACGGTTTTCCAAGCTCCAAATACACGTTTAATGGGCGTCGGTTACAAGCTGAATTGGAGGCGGTTTGGGCGTGTTTCATGCTAGCCGTTTGTAAGTTACTTGGGCTGATTAAAGTGGCGTGATTCATGGCACTTGTTGGGCGTAAATTATGGAGTTTGTTGGCTGAACATTGCACCTCATTATTTGGGGGTTATGAAGAATAAAGAGGCGTGAACCAAGGCATTAAAATGGGAGTTACAAAAGCTTGAAGAGTGGTTGTTTTGGGCGTGTGTTTATGGCTATTGGAGATGCTCTTTGGATACTATTTTGGCTGGTCATTTTCCCTTGTTTCAAGCCTAGTCTTTAGGTCTTATAATTAGTATAATTATGTTTGTAATGGGGTTAAGTGGGACGTGTATTAACCACTCATTCCCTTAGTTAATTTCCTTTTGGTTATTTCATTTTGTTAATTAAAGTAGGCAAGTGAAAAGGTTGTATTGATGCTATAAATAGCATACTTTGAATGAATGAAAATCATCCAAGATTATTTGCCTAAAACGTGTGTTTTGTTAATTGAAGTGACTTGAGTTTAGCTCACTTTGTTTTCCAAATTTGAGTATCCGAATTTGAAGAGTGTTAGTTTTGGTGAGAGTTCCCAAGATTAGGACTTATAGTTTATGATTTGGTGAGAGTTCCCTCATCTAGACTATCCCAAGCAAACGAGTGAGAGTTCCTCTTTGCTATATCCTTAGCTTAGGGTGAGAGTTCCCCTAACTAAACTGATCACTTGATAATTGAATCTTAAAATCTTTTGAATCTTTTAACTTATCATTGTTGTAACAAGGTTTCTCATCTTGTTTACACATCAGAATGTGTTGGACCTTCATTCGATACAATTAGCTTTGTTGAATACATTTCACTTTCGTTTGGCTCAAAAATCTTTGTTTGAATGTGTTGGACTTTTATTTGATTCAATTAGTTTTGTTCAATGCATTTGACTTTCATTTCATTGAAAAAACTTTGCTTGAATGTGTTTCTTTCATTTGATTCAATTAGCTTTTTTAAATATGTTTGGGGTAAAAATACCCTAAACACGTGGCCCAATGGCCTAGTGACACGTGGCATCCAGCCGTTGGTCAGCAGGGCTCAAATCCTCTGCTGACACGTGTCCTCTAAACCCTAAAAGGGAAACCATCCCTTCCCCACTATAAATAGTGGAAGGACCACTCATTAATGGGGGCTGGAACATTTGTTGTTCACATTGAATACTCCTCAAAAAGAAAAACACTTACCCCAAGCAATATTAATTGCAGAATTCTCCCATTACGCGAGAAGTAACAACTACTTTACGTGCATTCTACCTCCCGTATCTTTACTAACTTGATCGTTGGAGGCGGAGCTCCTACCCCCAGGAGTCTTCGTGATTTTGCAGGCACAGGCGTCGAAGGGCATTCTTGGAATTGTAACTCTCCCGCAGGACACATCAAAAAACCCCGAAACATTTGGCGCCGTCTGTGGGGATAGTACTTCTAAGATGACTTCTGATACTGTGTCACCGAATCAGGGCAAACGGCCTGTGGTCGAGCCTGAGGTCCAGACGGACCATGAAAGTGGCGACGAAATTGAAACATATGTGGCCCCGGATGGGTCTTTCAGAACGAAGCACCCTCGTGCTAAAGATAGAAGAGAACGGGAAATCAGCCAAGCTGCTCCCAACAACCCAGCCGGGCAACCGGCTGGAATTGCCCAAACGGTGGAGGGCTCAGCCCCCGTTACAAGAAACGAACTCATGTCTTTCATGAATAGTTTCAAGGGTGAGATCAAGAGCCTCATCCGGTCAGCTACTCCAAAGAAGGGTCAGCCGGCCAAGAAGCCTTCTGGAAAGAAGGCGGTCAAAGAACGAGTTCCTACCCCTCATCCCAAGCCAAAGGAGGGGGAGGGCTTAAGGTTTGATCCAAGCAGACTCCGTTTTCCTCAAGGGGAGCTGCGAAAGGCCATCCGGCACGTACAGCCGGATGGCTCCAAGAAAACCTTCTCAGACGCCCGCACATTTCTCCAAGAGAAGCGAGGTCAGGCGTCTGCGTCGGCCTCAACGTCGACCTTCCCGGACATTTTCCATGACGTCTCACACAGGCGTAGGGGAACGAACCTTAGGAGCCAGACGGGCGAAGCTTCTGCCTGGTCTGGACCCAAAGTGATCCAGCCTGGCCTATTCGGCACAACGAATGGGTTGGGTGGATCCCCTTTCATGTCACCGGGTCTTTTCGGTGGGCAAGCGCAGCAGCCGTTCCAACCCACGGACTGGCAGCTGCGCCTGCTAAATTTGGGGGAACAGCCGACGGCGTTCTCACCAGAGATAACCCAGGCGGCACAGCCGCCTAAGATCAAGAATGTTTTGGTGGGGGCCTATGACGGCACCACCAACCCAGAAGACCATCTAATGGCCTACTCTAACCTCATGTACCTCCAGGGGTTAGATGATGCCGTCTGGTGTCGATGCTTCCCGGCTACCCTCAAGGGCATAGCCCAGCGGTGGTTTGGTAACCTACCAGCCGGTTGCATCAACAGCTTTCGAACTTTGGCGTACTTGTTTACGTCAAATTTCTCAATGAATATTCCTGCCAAAAAGACTAGCCTCGACCTAGGGGCAATACAGCAGGGCGACCGGGAGGGCCTCTGGTCGTACGTCAGACGGGTCAATCTGATGAGAATTCAGATTCCAGGACTATCAGACGAAGTGGCCTATACAGACTTCTTTCGAGGTCTGAAGGATGGGTCGACTTTTAAGTTTGACCTCGTCCGGAAGAGGGTTGCTACCCTCCAAGAGGCATTAATTGAAGCTGAAGCCTATATACAGGCGACGGAGCTTTGTGCTGTTAAGCAGCCGTCAGATTCTAAAAAGTCTGATAAAAAAGAGAGCCGGCAACAGCATCAGCCGGCAAGAAAGGAAGAAAAGAGAAAAGGGGTCTGGGCAGCTGACCGATCAGGACAGCCGGCCCAGAAGATCAGGCGGAAGTCAGAACCATATGTCCCCAAATACGAGTTCACAAAAGATTGCTCCACCATCCTCCTGGAAATCAAAGACCGGATGTCTCTCGACAAACCTGCTGAAATGAAAAGCCCCGTGAATAAACGGGACAAGAGCAAGTATTGCCAATACCACGAGGATGTTGGCCACGACACCAATGGCTGCTATAGCCTCAGGCGGCTATTGGACCGTCTGGCAGATGAGGGGGCCCTAAAATCCTACCTACCCAAGGCTAAGGGTAATACCCAGGCCAAGAAAGGGCAGGCGGCAAAAACCGGCCCAGCAAACTCTGAGACGGATGAAGAGACCATCTTCACAATAGCAGGCGGTTTTGCCGGAGGGGGTCCTACCATCCGGGGCACCAAAGACAACATCAGGAAGCTGGTCAACTCAGTGGATAAGGGCCAGGCGTCGAAAGACATCTTTCCTGAGGTCCTTATTTCTGAAAAGGACCGGGGCAAGGTCAGGCGGCCTCATGATGACCCCATCGTCATCGAATGCAAGGTTGCCAACCAGAAGGTTGGCCGAATCCTAATAGACACCGGGAGCTCGTCTGACCTAATCAGTTATCAGTGCTTGACCAAGCTCAAGTACACATCCGGTAACATGCACCAGGCTCCTCACCCACTAGTCGGTTTTGGGGGTAGAGTAGTGCATCCGGTCGGATGCATAGATCTTCCGATCCGGCTGGGTGAAAAGGGGCAAGGACGCCACATGATAGTCAAGTTTTTAGTTGTGGAGGAGTTGTCCGCCTACAACATGATATTTGGCCGTCCTATCCTCAACGCATCTAAGGCTGTCATCATCCCGTCCCTCATGTTGGTCAAATTTCAAAAGGATGATGGTACAGTCGGTGCCCTAAGCGGGGACCAGAAGACGGCAAGAGAGTGCTATCTCTCTGACGTCAAGACCACTATGGGTGCAGCCGGCCAGGGCGAGCCCATAGATATTGATAACTGCGACCCAGCAGTCCCGGCTCCAAGGGCAGACGGTATGAAAAGAAAGGCGGACCAACTGGCACCCGTCAAAAAGGAGAAATAGCAATCACTAGCCGGGGAAAGGTCAGATGACCAACGACCTTAGCCGGCCGGTGACTGCCTTGATGTCATCCTAGATGACAGCCGTCCTGAAAGAACAGTCCAGGTCGGGACGGTAGCCTTCGAACGGTTGGGAGAAGGCTTGCTCCAGCTGCTGAAGGAATTCAAAGACATCTTTGCCTTTGAAGTGGAAGAGATGCCAGGCGTCAGCCCGGATCTTGCTGTCCACAAGCTAGCCGTAGATCCCAAAAAGCAGCCGGTTAGGCAGAAAAAGAGGGATCATGGTGGAGAAAGATCTCAAGCGGCAGCGGCTGAGGTCAAAAAGCTGTTGGATGCTGGGTTCATTAGGCAGTGCTACTACCCGGATTGGGTGGCAAATGTCGTTCTAGTAAAGAAGCCGAACGGTACTTGGCGGATGTGTGTGGATTACACAGATCTGAACAAAGCATGCCCAAAAGATAGCTACCCGCTTCCAAAGATTGACAGCCTAGTCGACTCAACAGCCGGCCATGCGTTAATGAGCTTTATGGATGCTTATTCCGGCTTCCATCAAATACCTCTCTGGAAGAAAGATCAGGAGAAGACGGCTTTTGTCACTGATCAGGGGTTATTCTGCTATACGGTGATGCCGTTTGGGTTGAAGAATGCACCGGCTACATTCCAGCGCATGATAAACACCGTTTTTATCAACCAGATTGGCAGGAATGTAGAGGCGTATATCGATGACATGATAGTCAAATCCAAGCTACAGACGGATCACCTAGCAGACCTGCGAGAAACCTTCACCACACTTAGGCGGCACCGGGTCATGCTTAACCCAAAGAAATGCGTATTTGGTGTTGAGTCTGGGAAGTTTCTCGGATTCTTGATTGACCAAAGAGGCATCGAAGCTAATCCGGAAAAAATACAGGCGGTAATTGACATGAAGTCTCCCCGCACTGTAAAAGAGGTCCAGAAGTTGACCGGTTGTCTGGCGGCATTGGGGAGGTTCCTCAGCCGGTCAGGTGACAAGTGCCTCTATTTCTTTCAGGCAATCAGGAAGAGGTCAAGGTTTGAATGGGGTGAAGAAGCAGAGGCGGCATTCCAGAGGCTTAAGCAGCACTTGCATTCTTTGCCAAGGCTAGTGAACCCCCTACCCCGGGAGGTTCTGTACATGTACCTAGCCGTCTCTGATCACGCCCTTAGTGCCGTTCTCCTCGCTGAGAGAGACGGCATTCAGCTGCCGGTGTACTTCATCAGCCATGTCTTAAAAAATGCTGAGCTCCGGTACCCCATGATCGAAAAATTTGGGTTGGCCTTATTCGTAGCAGTCAAGCGGTTGAAGCCTTATTTTTTGGCACATCCGGTTGTGGTATACACAGATCAGCCGCTCAAGCGTACGATGACTGCTATAGAGTCATCCGGTAGAATGATCAAGTGGGCTGTTGAAATACAAGGCCTTGAGATAACTTTTGAACCCAGGCGGGCAGTGAAAGGTCAGGCGTTTGCCGACTTTATTGTCGAGATGACTAGGCCGGTGCACCCGGAAAACCCTGATAAGGTCTGGAAGTTATTTGTAGACGGCAGCTCTACGGTGAACGGCTGTGGTGCAAGTGTTATCTGTCATTCCCCGGAAGGGGATAAGTTTGAATATGCACTACGGTTTGAGTTCCAAGCCTCCAACAATGAGGCAGAGTATGAAGCCCTGCTAGCCGGATTGCGCATGTGTAAGGCAGCCGGTGCAAGAAAGGTCGACGCCTGCTCAGATTCACAGCTGATCGTTAGCCAATACCTTGGTGACTACGAAGCCACCCATCCGGCTATGATCAAATATTTGCAGGCGGTCAAAGAGGAGGCTGGGTCCTTTGATGAATTTCATCTGCGACAGGTGCCCCGGTCTGAAAACAATCAGGCGGATGCCCTCTCAAAGTTGGCATCATCAGCCTCCGGTGATGCTCCTAGGACGGTCTTTTGGGAAGTCATTGAAAAACGAAGTATTCAGAATGATCCCATTGGAGTCTTGGACAGAACTGCTACCTGGATGGATCCCATCCGATTCTTTTTTATGGATGGTACCTTGCCGGATGACCCTTCAGAAGCATCAGCGCTCAAGAAGCGTGCTTCAAGTTTTGTTATGCATCAAGGGGAACTCCTCTGGAAGGGATACCTGCAGCCGTTTTTGAAATGTGTAACCCCGGATAGGGGGAGAGAAGTTTTGGAAGATCTGCACGCGGGGTTTTGTGCCTCGCATATTGGCAGCAGGTCCCTGGCCAGAAGAACCAGACGGCAAGGGTACTTCTGGCCCACTCTTGAAGCGGATGCCATGGATCTAGTAAAGAGATGCGACAAGTGCCAAAAATTCGCTAAGTTGATACATCAACCGGCAACAGAACTCACGGCAATCCATAGTCCGGTTCCGTTTGCTAAAATGGGGCATGGACATTTTGGGACCTTATACGCCTGCATCAGGCGGCCGCCGCTATATTCTTGTAGCAGTAGACTACTTCACCAAATGGGTTGAGGCAGAGGCGGTAAAAGGGATTAAAACGAAAGACGTGATTTCTTTCATCTGGAGAAACGTCATCACCCGGTTCGGGTTCCAATGTCCATGGTTTTCGACAACGGACCGCAGTTCGAAACGTCTGTCCTGATGACCTGGTTGGGAGACCAAGGAATTTCCCATTGTTTTGCATCCGTTGGCCGTCCTCAGGCAAACGGTCAAGTTGAGGCTTTTAACAAGTTGATCTCAGACGGGATAAAGAAGAAAGTAGAAAGAGCCGGTGGACTATGGGCAGAGGAATTACCTCATGTCCTTTGGGCTATCCGGACAACCGAAAAGGGGGCAACCAGTGAGACCCCATTTCTCATGACATACGGCACTGAAGCAGTTCTTCCCATTGAACATTATGAGCCTACTCTACGCATTATGTTATATGATGAGGAGGCTAACTGGGAAGCCATGCGGTTGACATTAGACGCTCTTCCAGAGCGAAGGGGGAATGTTGCCTTGCGTCATGAGATCTACCGTCTGCGTATGACTAGAGCCTACAACAAGCGGGTTCGTAAAAGACCTTTGAAAGAAGGAGATTTTGTGCTTCGCAAAATGGAGGCAACCGGTAGGGCCAAAGAACAAGGCAAATTAACCCCAAATTGGGAGGGACCCTACCGGATCTTTGAAGAAGTACGAGACGACACTTACCGCCTGGAAACTCCAGACGGAAGAAAATTGCCTAGAACTTGGAATGTAGATAACCTCAAAAAATACTACTTCTAAGTATTGTACATCTTTTGAAAAACTTTCAAATGATTAATGAGAATTACATTCAATTTTGTATACAGCCGCCATGTCTTGTGCCTACCACAAGCGGCACCAATAATTAATTTTTTTATCCGGTGACACCCATACGGGTGAATTCATCGAAGATAACATCTCCCATTTGGGTGGTAATTGTTCTAAGCGATCACACAGGCGGACAAATCCGCCTGACGATCCTTCGCACCAAAAAAAAGGGCAGGCTAGCAACCCCAAACTTGCAGCCGGCTCACTTTTTGGAAGGACAGCTTCATCCGGTGACACCCATACGGGTGAATTCATCGAAGAGAACATCTCCCATTTGGGTGGTAAATTGTTCTAAGCGATCACACAGGCGGACAAATCCGTCTGACGATCCTTCGCACCAAAAAAAAGGGGGGCAGGCTAGCAACCCCAAACTTGCAGCCGGCTCACTTTTTGGAAGGACAGCCGGTACTCAATACCGCCGCCTGACTCTCTAAGAGCAGGCCTAAACATTTGGTCTAGGCCATAATTCATTCAGGGGTATGCTTGCAAAAGCCCAACCGGTGAATGGACATCCTAATCTGGCGTGATTCTTTTGCGAAGTCCCGACCGGTAATTCAGTATAAACCGACTGGCTCCCGAATCTAATGTTTGGCACTTAGTGTATATTCGAGCTATATCATATGGATAGTCGCCTGGCCTGCAAAGACCTAGACCGCTATCCAGGGGCAATTACCCAGACGCCATCCGGTTTGGTTTTGGGTCGAAATTTCTTCGCCTAGTGTGCGAAGACCCAGACGGCAGTGTTACCGGTGGGGTCTTCTTGGCAACCCTTGCAAATTTCTTCGCCTAGTTTGCGAAGACCCAGACGGCAGTGTTACCGGTGGGGTCCTCTTGGCAACCTTTGCAAATTTCTTTGCTGTTTGCGAAGACCCAAGCGGCAGTGTTACCGGTGGGGTCCTCTTGGCAACCTTTGCAAATTTATTTGCTGTTTGCGAAGACCCAAGCGGTAGTGTTACCGGCGGGGTTCTTTTGGTTATCCTCGCAGAAATATGTATAAAAAACAATAATAACAAGAATTCTAGTATTGAAGTGCAGAAACATAAAAAGCATTCAAAAGCCGGCTCAGCCGGTGAAAATGTTAATATTCAAAATAAAAATTATTACAGCTTAGCC